>NC_092814.1:119201840-119301840 GCF_023375885.2 Dermacentor andersoni | reverse complement strand
GCAAGCATAGTGTCAGAGGCCTCTCCCGTCGCCAATAAAGAAAAAAGAACACGATAAACGGGAAGCTAAGCCAGTTTCTTTTAGGAAAGGAATGAGGGCGCGATGAGCCTGGTCGCGTCTACAAGCACAACTGGTCTACAGGTATTCATCGATGGAAAGCAAAACTCTTGGAGCCTGCGACCTCACGCAAGGGCCCCAAAAGTTGATTAAACGGCCGACCCTTGACAATATCAGAATAAAATTGGGTCATAATCCGGAGCCGCGGTAAACATGACTTCCCACTAATCAATCAACTTTCGATAGCGATTGTTTTAGTTAACTGGACATATGGGCATAGTTTCGTGTTGAAAATAAACCAAGCGCGGCCTTTAGTACTCCCGCGTATCTGGGCATAATTCCCGCGATTAATAAATGCGGCTTTGTTTACAGCGGGGTATCTAAATCGTTTTTCAACTTTGCTTGCTAGCAGACTCAGAACATGCAATGGGGAAAACCAAAATGTGCTAAAAAAGTAGAGAAGAATAAGAGGACGCGATAGACAAGAAGAGAGACACGAGAACGTGGCGCAGTGTCAGTCTGTTTCCACTTTTGCAATTTCGAAGACCTAACAGTAAGAACGACTCTTCCATTTCGATATTATGCGCGCGAAACAGTAAATCATGAGCCATTCCACTCTGTGAAGGTGGATGACTAGCGAAGCTGTGTAGCACACGACAATAGGTGACACAGAATTTTGAACAAAGGTACGAACACATTTATTGTACTGATCGGTGGTCGTCTTGAGGAAAGGTACGCACATATATATGTATTTATACATGCGTGTTCATTGTTGTTATACATTCGTTATATACATTGGTGTTTTCATTTCGCGATATATTGAGGCAAGGAATTTGAGACCGAAATCACCGCACCGACTGTCAGTGGGCCAGTGCCGTCAGCGCCTTCGCAGAGGGAGGGGCAGTATGGGAACGCTGGCATGATGAGCGGCAATGGAGCCAGCTGTGGAAGAAGACAGCAACGACGACGAACGCGCGAGCAGTGTCAAGAGCCATTGCAGATGGTGACAGTTTTTGCTCACACATAGTTGACGGACACGAAAAATGCACGGAACTCTAGCCATAAGCAGCTTCGACGTAATATGCATAATCGATCGGTGATTAAACTAATGGTTGGATATGGCTGGTTGGGCATTTTAATTGACTGACATCGGACGCTCGCTGCACAAAAAATTTTTACTGATTCCACGCACTGTAGGAATCGATGTTAAGCGAAGCATATTGCGGGTAGCTGGCTATAGCTACCGTCGCTTGGGTTTCCGCAAAGCTTTATCAGGTGTCATTCATGCCATGTCACGCATGTTATGTCATGTCATTCATACGTCATGACATTCATACCATGCATATCCTGCCATATATGGCATTCGTGCATGTCGTGTCATGCGTATCCTGATATATGTCCAGTTAAAGAAACGACTACGAGCACGTACCTCGTGGCCCAAATGTCATGTCATGCTATGACCTTCATGTCATGCCATGCATGCATGTCATACATATCCTGATATATATCCATTTAAAGGAAAGACCCCGAAATCATCATGGCCACTAATGTCATGCATGTCAGGTCATTCATGTCACTCATATCATGCCATGTTATTCATGCCATGTCATCGCATGAATGTCATATCACACATATATTGATATATATCCCATTAAAGAAACGACCACGACCGCATTACGACCACTAGCACTTGTGACTCAAGCTTGTGGAGAACTCGGATCAGTGGATCGGCGTAAGAGGCTTGGTAGATAGAACTACTCGAACTACCTAAGGTAGCCAAATAACCCTTCGCATTAAAATGCCCAAGGATGCTTCTCACTGTAGTGACTCGAAAGTGGATTGCAGGTTCCCGTGATGCAGTCCCCATTTCAAATGGAATGCGATCGTGTAGTGGTGACATAGCTGTTCGAAATTAACTCTTGGTAGACGGCTGACACAACAAACAATTAAGTAAGAACGCTCGCTTGCTTTCACCGAAGCTAAAACTGTGTAATTACTGGGCGTTCAGTGACCGCCTTCGGGCTATGGCGCAGGCGTTTCTGTTACTACCCATGCTTCACCGGCGCAACGACAATACTGAACAATTCACGCAACCGCCTACACTATTGATGACTTCGATGCTTGCATTTCTCGGAACATGCCGACCTGTGTTTCTGGAGAGAGCGCACTCTGGTACTCAAAAATTGCCATCTAGAGCAGCGATTTAACTGTGGTCTCCGGAAGCCCCAGAGGTCTTCGAGAGAATTCAAAGAGATTGCGGAAACCACTCTGTAATACTATAGAGCGCCATTGACGATCATCATCTACCGACAGTACGCTGAGGCCGGCAATGCGACACGCTCTTCACTTTTTATGGGACAATAAATGAATCAAGATATGGAATGCACGTCCTTGTGGCTGTCGCAGTATTCGCTTGAACCTGAAAGGGACAATCCCGTATGGCCGATCCCACTTCTTTGTTGATGTAGGCTGCGGGTGACATACTCATATGTATAAGTGCACCTAACACGCAACCGTGACACATTGAACTTAATAACATTACTTCATTCGTTATGGACCCGCCGTGGTTGCTCAGTGGCTATGGTGTTGGGCTGCTGAGCACGAGGTCGCGGGATCGAATCCCGGCCACGGCGGCCGCATTTCGATGGGGGCGAAATGCAAAAACACCCGTGTAGTTAGATTTAGGTGCACGTTAAAGAACCCCAGGTGGTCGAAATTTCCGGAGTCCTCCACTACGGCGTGCCTCATAATCAGAAAGTGGTTTTGGCACGTAAAACCCCATAATCTAATCTAATCATTCGTTATGTCCGAAGCACGACGTCTGGTTTTCTGTGCAGGCTTTTTTTTTCTTCGTATTATCATTAAAAAAATAACAAAAAGGGGCACGTACCAGTGTGCGTTTCCGAAATACATATCAGCAAATGATTGGGTGGTCTGTGATGCCTAAAGATATAGAAAACAATAAAGTAGACAGTCGGTACTGTGACGCTGACCGCGCGAGCTCATCCGGTTCGAAATCAGAAACTACTCTCCTGTGAAGGCAAGATAGAGAGAGAGAGAGAGAAAATGATAAATGAAAGGTAGGGAGGTTAACCAGGGCTAAGCCCGAGGCAAGATACAATTTTTCCAACAGCTACTAAGCCGGCCTATGCTCTCGGCGCCACCGCTTTATCTCATTAAAGGATCCCATGTGTTACGGCCACCTCGATCTAATACTACTGCAGAACCTCTAGAATATACGGTTACTCGCCCATCCTTCGTCAGAATAATACCATTCTGTAGTCGCTATAGCTAACCGCTTACCTGCAGCTTTTTAAATCTGTGTAATGGAAAGTTGCCTAGGTATATTTGTGGCGGTTGGGGTCGGACTTGTTATGTTTTAGTACCGGTATATCAGAAGGGCCGATTCTACGACATTAGAAAAATAAGAAGGCTCTCTTGCTACATAATTTGCTTCACTTTGCCTTATGGCATTCGCCTAGAGGATTTTTAAAATATAATGTATGAAATATATTATCGGCCTTTTGGCTAAGATCGAAGTGATCGAACATCACGTGAATTCCAGTCTTGTTAACCAGCTTACCAGCTTTCGATTTAGCTGTTTTCAATTAATTCATACATTATTATACCATTTATAATAATTTTATAGCTCTCATAACTGGACATAAAAACGACAAGGCACATTTATTGCTTTCTTCTCTCTCTCTCATCGTCTTTGCCCTGTCTGCCTAGTAAAATGTGCGTGCGTACTTGTACAGCACCGTCCGACGAAGTTTGGCTCGAATAAAATCACAACATGTTCGTATTTTAAGCAGTGTTCTGTCAGCCACATCTTCTGTGCCCAGAGAACAGGGCTGGTAACTTTAGTGGGGACAAAGTCGCCAAGTCGCGGCCGAAAGCACTCCATATTTAGAGAAAAGTCGCTAAGCGATGGTGTTGACAACGATGATAATCATAGTGTCCGCTTTATGTTGTTTTTAGACGTCTTATTTATAATGTTTTAATATATAGCTCTATATATGGGCGCAGCGGTGACGTAGAAGTAGAGCACCCGCCTCGCGTGCAAGAGGACCGTGGTTCGAATCCCGGTGCCGCGCAATTTTCCACCGGATTAAAAAAAAGAACATCCGCGTCTTGATAAAATTGCATAAACCGGCCTGGAGTGCAGCCTGATCCTGGTGACCAAAACCGGTAACGCACTCCCTCACCAGAGCAGGATTGGCCACCCTGGGGCAGCGCTTGGCCGCAACCCCCTATATGAATACAGCAATCAAACCTAGGCCCTCAGTCCCCAGCAGCTGCGAAGCAACGGACCACGGCGGCGGTCAGACCTGTGACGCAGCAGAGGGTATTAGATTCGTCGGACGATCCCACCGCTGTCAACCAGATGTAAGAGTTGATCTCGCCGCTGCCACCATTTGAAGGAGTTGAAGGTCGTAGAGAGGAACTTGGGAGGAACTAGGGGAACAGGGCTTATTTACAGTTTAAACAAGACATACATCGACATTCTAGCGTGACTCCCAAATGGAGCCCGCAAGACGAAGCAATAGAGCAAAGGAGCACACAGCTCACGAGTACATTTCGAGCATGACAACGAGCACAGAGCACGACGACGAGCACACTCTAGCAGCCGACAATCGCTGCTTATAAGCACTCCGTTCGACGTCATCGTTCGACGTCATCGCAGGCTACACGCCTTTTTGCAGGAGGAGGGCTCACACACACGTGCCGCACAGGTTTCAGTGCTCTCTCGAGGGCAGACGACCTTTGCAGCGCAGTCGTCGTGGTATCCATTGTCTGGCGTCCCCGTAGTCAGCTGGTCACGCCCGACCCCAGCCGGCGCCGCTAAATTCCAGAGCTGCCTTTTTCCTGTAGTCGCCACGAGTGTCAGCAGACTGTGACGAATCGTGGGGCCCCCGTACCGAAAAGCACCCTTTTGCCAGGGAGGCTCCCCCTGCCGCAGAGAGACCATGACGACCTGGCAAATTAACCAACAATGCACGGGGCGCCAAACGTGGCCAGCCCTGCTGTCGTCACCGATCCTCCAAACGCGGCGCATGGTCGGTTAGCGTTGTCGTCCTCGCTCGTTCTCTGAAGGGCGCCACCACCCCAAATCGATCGACGCACCTGCAGCGGGCTGAAATAGCTGCAGGCCGATCCTAAAAAGGGTGCTAAGAATCTCTGGGTCCGGACAGGCCACCATTGGAATCTGAACCTGGCAACGTTTATCGCTAGAACATTACCTAGTAAGGCGAGTCTACCAGAGCTATTGGAGGAATTAGAGGGCAGTAAATGGGATATAATAGGGCTCACTGAGGTAAGGAGGACAAAAGAAGCATATCCAGTGCTAAAAAGCAGGCACGTCCTGTGCTACCGGGGCTTAGCGGGAGACGAGAACTAGGAGTCGGATTCCTGATTCATAAGGATATAGATGGTAACATACATGAATTCTATAGCATTAACGAGAGGGTGGCAGGTCTTGTTGTGAAACTTAATAATAGGTACCAATTGAAGGTAGTACAGGTCTACGTCCCTACATCCAGTCATGATGACCAGGAAGTCGAAAGCTTCTATGAAGACGTGGAATCGGCGATGGGTAAAGTCAAAACAAAATACAGTATATTGATGGGCGACTTCAATGTCAGGGTAAGCAAGAAGCAGGCTGGAGACAAGTCAGTGGGGGAATATGGCATATGTTCTAGGAATAGCCGGGGAGAGTTATTAGTAGAGTTTGCAGAACGGAATAATATGCGGATAATGAATACCTTCTTCCGCAAGCGAGATAGACGAAAGTGGACGTGGAGGAACCCGAATGGCAAAACTAGAAATGAAATAGACCTCATACTCTGCGCTAACCCTGGCATCATACAAGATGTGGACGTGCTCGGCAAGGTGCGATACAGTGACCATAGAATGGTAAGAACTCGAATTAGCCTAGATTTGAGGAGGGAACGGAAGAAACTGGTAAATAAGAAGCCGATCAATGAGTTAGCGGTAAGAGGGAAAATAGAGGAATTCCGGATGAAGCTACAGAACAGGTATACGGCTTTAACTCAGGAAGAGGACCTTAGTGTTGAAGCAATGAACGACAATCTTATGGGCATCATTAAGGAGTGCGCAATAGAAGTCGGTGGTAACTTCGTTAGACAGGATACCGGTAAGCTATCGCAGGAGACGAAAGATCTGATTAAGAAACGCCAATGTATGAAAGCCTCTAACCCTGCAGCTAGAATACAACTGGCAGAACTTTCCAAGTTAATCAACAAGCGTAAGATAGCTGACATAAGGAAGTATAATATGGATACAATTGAACATGCTCTCAGGAACGCAGGAAGCCTAAAAGCAGTGAAGAAGAAACTAGGAATAGGCAAGAATCAGATGTATGCGTTAAGAGACAAAGCCAGCAATATCATTACTGATATGGATGAGATAGTTCAAGTGCCTGAGGAGTTCTATAGAGATTTATACAGTAATAGTGGCACTCACGACGATAATGGAAGAGAGAATAGTCTAGAGGGATTTGATATCCCACAAGTAACGCCGGAAGAAGTAGCCTTGGGAACTATGGGAAGAAAGCCTTGGGAGCTATGCAAAGGAGGAAGGCAGCTGGGGAGGATCAGGTAACAGCAGATTTGTTGAAGGATGGTGGGCAGATTGTTCTAGAAAAACTGGCCACCCTGTATACGCAATGCCTCATGACCTCGAGCGTACCGGAATCTTGGAAGAACGCTAACATAATCCTAATCCATAAGAAAGGGGACGCCTAAGACTTGAAAAATTATAGACCGATTCCTTTGTAGTCCGTTACCTACAAAGAAATATATTTATTAAGGTAATTGCAAATACAATCGGAAACACCTTAGACTTCTATCAACCAAAGGACCAGGCAGGTTTTCGTAAAGGCTACTCAACAATAGACCATATTCACACTATCAATCAGGTGATAGAGAAATGTGCGGAATATAACCAACCCTTATATATAGCTTTCATTGATTGCGATAAAGCGTTTGATTCAGTCGAAATCTCGGCAGTCATGGAGGCATTACGGAATCAGGGTGTAGACGAGCCGTATGTAAAAATACTGAAAGATATATATAGCGGCTCCACAGTGACCTTAGTCCTCCATAAAGAAAGCAACAATATCCCAATAAAGAAAGGCGTCAGGCAGGGAGATATGATCTCTTCAATGCTATTCACAGCGTGTTTACAGGAGGTATTCAGAGACCTGGAGTTAAAAGAATTGGCGATAAGTGTTCATGGAGAATGCCTTAGTAACTTGCGATTCGCTGATGATATTGCCGTGCTTGGTAAATCAGGGGACCAATTGCAATGCATGCTCACTGACCTGGAGAGGCAAAGCAGAAAGGTGGGTCTAAAAATTAATCTGCAAGAAACTAAAGTAATGTGTAACAGTCTCGGAAGAGAACAGCAGTTTACGATAGGTAGCGAGGCTCTGGAAGTGGTAAGGGAATACATCTACTTAGGGCAGGATCCGGATCATGAGACTGAAATAATCAGAAAAATAAGAATGGGCTGGGGTGCGTTTGGCAGGCATTCTCAGATCATGAACAGCAGGTTGCCATTATCCCTCAAGAGAAAAGTGTATAACAGCTGTGTCTTACCACTACTCACGTACGGGGCAGAAACCTGGAGGCTTACGAAAAGAGTTCTACATAAATTGAGGACGACGCAACGAGCTATGGAAAGAAGAATGATAGGTGTAACGTTAAGAGATAAGAAAAGAGCAGATTGGGTGAGGGAACAAACGCGAGTTAATGACATCTTAGTTGAAATCAAGAAAAAGAAATGGGCATGGGCAGGACATGTAATGAGGCGGGAAGATAACCGATGGTCATTAAGGGTTACGGACTGGATTCCAAGGGAAGGGAAGCGTAGCAGGGTGGTGGTGGTGAAAATCATTTATTGGGCTACATATACAGAGAGATGCTCGGGGAGAAACCTCTAGTGGGTCGCGCCCCTTGCAATACTGGGCGGAGTCTCTCATTCCGGGACCCCGTTGGTCTTGACCCAAAGATACATCATGCAGGGTTAGGCGTAGGTCCGCCGAACTAGAGCTTGTTGGGCTGATAGTTCCTGGCAGCCGAGTAGGACCGCCTCCCAGTACTCTTGGGAAGGGGAAGGGGTGATGGGGGGAGAGAAGGATTTTCCCTGCATACCCAAACCATGTGGAAGGTGTCGGCCACCTCCCCACAGAATGAGCAGCGGCCGTCAAAAGAAGCATCAAAGTGCTTGAGAACCGCCGGGCACAGCAGGGTGTTTGTAAAGAGCCTAATGAGAGTTCGTTCGCCAGCTTTACACAGTCCCTTCATAGGAATCTGGTAACGGCGGTGTTCGGAACGATAGTGCTCAGTAATCTCTTTAAAAGAAAGAAGAGGGCTGTGATCTGGGTCAAGGTCCTCCCAAGTGATGCCTGATGCCCGGTAAGTGAGTGCGCGGACTGCCTTATGGGCGGCTTCGTTACCTGGCATGCCTTGGTGGCCGGGGACCCATATGATTGAGCGATGAGTTGGACCGCAGTTGCGAATACTGCGGCGAAGAATTTTGTCAGCGAGAGGAGTGATCCATTCGAATTGAAAGTTACGACAGGCTCCACGAGAGTCTGTGAGGACGAATTTAGAGTCGGGATGGGAGGCTGCGAGGGCGATCGCCACCTCCTCCGCATGCGTTGAGCTGGGTGCTTTGAACGAGAGGCCGTCCATTTGTCTTTCCTCGTGTATGATTGCAGCCGTGTACCATCCCCCTGGAGTGGTTGGGGCCTGCAATATCGACGTAGAAGACGTGTTTCTTAGAGCCATAGTGGCGGTGCAGGGCATCCGCCCGCGCCTGGCGCCAGCCATAATGTTCCTCCTTGTTCATCTTAGTTGGAAGGGGTCGAACGTAGAGGGCGCGTCTCCACAGTTCGGGCACTCGAACCCTTTCCATCGTATGGTGCTCATGTTTAATATGTAACCGGTCTAAGAGGCGGCGACTGGACACGGTCTGGGCGAGGCGCGTGTATTGGTTAACGAGATGCGCCTCGCGACGTTCCCGATAGGTGTTCACCACCCCCAAAGCGAGAAGACGCGCGTTGCAAGTGGAGATGGGGAGGTCGAGGGCTCTCTTGAGCATTTTGCGGAGTACAATCTCCAAGCAAGCTTCGTCATGTTTCCGTAAGCGTAGGTATGGGGTCGAGTACAGTACTCTACTAGTTACGAAGGCATGTGCGAGCCGCACCGCATCCTTACTTCGCAACCCTCCTCGCTTGTTGGAAACGCGGCGAACCATGTGGCCCACCTGGTCGCCGCCCTTGCGGAGTTTGGCAAGAGTTGTGTCTGCCTTGCGATGTTGATTAATGAAGAGACCGAGTATTCTAATCTCCTCCACTTCTCGTATGGGGCCACTGGCGAAAGAAAGCTGAACTGAGATTTTGCATTTCGGGGAAGGTCGAATATGCACAAATTGAGACTTGGACGGGGAGCATTGGAGGCCGCCCTACGTGGCATAGTGGATTACTATGCTCGCCGCTGCTTGCAGGCATTTCTCCATCTCTGCTATGTTTCCCGTATTGGCCCAGATGGCGATGTCGTCGGCGTACAGCGCATGCTGAACACCATCGACACCCACCAGCTGTGCAGGAAGGTTTTTCATGGCAATGTTAAAGAGAAACGGGAACAACACCGCGCCTTGTGGTGTGCCCCGTGTTCCCATCTCAAACGGGCCGTACTCAGTCTCTTGTAGGCGTATATGGGCCAAACGGTCCGTTAAGAAATGTTTGATATAGTTGAATGTACGAGCGCCGCAGTTGGTCTCTCTAAGATGCTTTAGTATGACGGCGTGCTTAACATTATCAAAGGCACCCTTGAGATCGAGTGCCAGGACTATCTTGTCGTTATGTGGGTGTTCTTTGGTTTCGAGGATCTCGTGATGAAGCTGTAAAAGGATGTCTTGTGCCGGCTTATGAGGTCGGAAGCCGAACATGGTGTCGGCGAAGGTGTCCTTGCTCTCGAGATATTCCGAGTGGCGGTCATGGACCATCGTTTCCACGAGTTTCCCTGCACATTAAGTGAGGGAGATGGGCCGGAGGTTGTCTATGTTTACCGATTTCCCCGCAATCGGGAGAAAGGTTACCAATCATGTCTTCCAATCGGCTGGCAACGAAGTGTCCCCGGTCCAAATGGCGTTGATGTACGCCCGATCTGGAAGGTTTGCCAATAGTTTGACTGTTACCTTATCCCTCCCGGGCGCCGTCCCCTTGCGCATTCGTGCAAGAGCCGCGCGCAGGTCGTGAAGCTGGAAAGACTGATCCATTTCCGGATTATCGCAGCCTGCATACGAATAATCCATCCCTCGCGGGTCTCGATCCTGATTGAGGTATTGTGAGCGCAAAGCGTTCGCTAGCTGCTTCGTGTTTCCTTGAAAGTTGTGTAGTGCGCGAGTGAGGTGTTTCTTGGTTTCCGATCGTGTTTGTGTAGGGTCTATGAGACTCCTGAAGAACCGCCAAGTGTTGCGGCTCGACATCTGTCTTGCTGCGCTGTTACATCTATCTACCCAGTTATAATAGTGTCGGCGAGCTGGGCAGTGTACTCGGCTGCTTGCTAAGTAAGGTCAGAGATGGGAGCGCGGAGTTTACGATTATGTTTCTGCCGCCGCCATCGTTTGGTTAGGCTGCGGCGAGCTTACCAGAGGTGCATCAGGTGCATCCACGTCCGGTGCACGTTCCGTAAGCTGTATCTGCTTTTCGTGTAAACGGAGTGTTTGCACGAGTCCGTGCGCCCAAGTGGAGTAGCCTTGTTCCAAGAGAGAAATTACTGGGAGGGCCTGGCGGAAAGCCTTCCAGTCGGGAAGTTTGGCTTGCGCAAGGGGGCGATGTAAGGGTCGAGTGTAAATGACAGTGTTCAGTATGCAGTGGTCGCTACCGAGGGTGTCCTCGGTGTTGGTCCAGTCTGCGTGTCGGATGTGTTTCGTGAGGGTAAGGTCGGGGCAGGTGTCCCGAGTGACGGAATTCCCTACACGTGTTGAGTGGACCGGGTCGGTTAGAAGAGTGATGCCCAGCGTAGATATAAGTCCCGCCAACTTACGACCACGCGGCTCTTCCTTGCGATAGCCCCACATGGGACAGGGGGCGTTAAAATCGTCCACTATCATCAGGGGATCGCGACCCGCGATCCTTAGCGCTGCGCTAAAGATGTTAGAAAAAGTGACTTCTTTTTAAGCTTCGAGGGGCAGTATATATTAAGTATGTGTACGGGGCTATCTGTTCGCCGCAGGGCGAGGAAAGATACCATCGCATACGAATATTCCAGATTTAGGTCGAGATCAACCTCCTGCGCTGTGTAGTCTTTATTAACTAGGAGACAGGCGGACGGGTCTCGCTGAAAACCGTTATAGCCCGAGAACTTAACCGCAACCCCGGTTTCTTGCAGCGCAAGGACTGCGGCGGGGTATTCGAGATTGTCAATGTACGCCCTTATGTGGGCGCGTTTCGTCCTGTCTTTGAAACCCTGACAGTTCCGTGTACAAGAGAGAGAGGTTGCTGTCTTTGCGGGGGCGCCGCCCTCTAGGGGGTTGGTTGGGAGGGGACGTAGCCATGTTGATTTTACGGGAGATCGCCTTGGAGAGCCGGCCCAGGTTCCGTCACCTGCAGCGGGAGCGATTCCGGCTCCTCCGAGAGTTCGGTTAGATCGATGGGTCGGGTGAATTTTGATGGGCGGTTCGCGTCTTTGAGGGGTCCTGTTCGGCCACGTCTTAATGTTGGCCGTCACGGCGGCCGTAGCCGTGGCTATGACTGCCTTGAGAAGGCTGTCTTGGATTTGGCCAAAATGTGATATCTGAGTCGTTAATTCGGCAAGGGCGTTTTCGAGGGCGCTGAAACGCACGTCAGAGCTAGAGGGTGTCAGGTCCGCCGGCACCACTTGCATCGGTTCCGGAGCTACCTGGGCTGGGGGCGGGGAGGACCGAGCCGTTTCTAGCGCGTGAATTTTGGCGTTAAGTTGAGCATTTTGTGCCCCGAGAGTCTCGAGCTCGCGGCGGAGGTCCGCGGCGTCAGAATTAAGGGGGGGATGAGGAGAAAGCTTTGGTGGGGGAGAAGGTAGGGGAGTGCGGGGAGGCGGAGGAGGCCCGTCTCGGTTGCCTACCTTGGGCTGAGACGTATTCTTTGGTGCGCCAGACGGAGGGCCCTCGAGAGCCGCGTAGCAGATGCGTAGCAAGGGGCGGCAGAAAGTTAGGTGGGCGGATGAGATTAAGAAGTTTGCAGGGACGACATGGCCACAATTAGTACATGACCGGGGTAGTTGTAGAAGTATGGGAGAGGCCTTTGCCCTGCAGTGGGCGTAGCGTAACCAGGATGATGATGATGATGACGACGACGACGACGACGATGATGATGATGATGATGATGATGATGATGTGATGATGATGATGATGATGATGATGATGATGATGATGATGATGATGATGATGATGATGATGATGATGATGATGATGATGATGATGATGATGATGATGATGATGATGTAACTTTATATTGCCGCCTGCGCTGGCAAGTTAACGGTCGGAATGCGAAAAGGGAAAACAACTCCCGATTTTCCAAAACGATATCAGATCTCTAATTCTGTTTTGCCTAGGAAAGCAACTTTGATGCCATCCAGATGGCTCAACTCTTCGGTATCACTTTGTCAGCGGCGACAAATGGCGGAGACGTGTATATCCCTTTTGTCACTAAATGGAGGCGCGGTATCGAACCAAGTCAAAGTCACTCGAGCAGCTTTTTTCAGAGCAATTTATTGGCTATTTACGTCACCAGAAAGTGTCACTAAAAACGGGTAAAAGTGTCTCCCACCATAAATTACTTTTAAACTAGACAGTTTTCTCGGGTCAGATGACTAAAAACTCAATAAATTTAGCGACTTTCTCGCTAAGTTACCAACACTACCTGATAACCACGTTTAAGAGCGAGCCAACACCCGACCGCATGTTGTGATGACGACGATTAGTAGATTTTATTGGCGCAAGGGCCAGATGTGGCCAAAGAGCGAAAACAAGGATCGAACTTTTGCTGACCTTAAGAGAGAGTTTAATGCCATCAAGCCAATTTTCAAGGTTACTCATATAGCACAGCAGAATTTGATAGAGTATGTATGTCTACTGACGCAGCAAAAAATGCTGTATGTTATCGGTGTAAATGTGCAGCTGTACATCCTATTGAGATGGGACAGAGCTTAATAAAACGTTAAACAATAATGGTGATAGGACTGAACATTGGGGGGAGGCCTCTATGTTTGCTTATATCTTAAAGGTGACACCCTTACAAAACGTTTTACAGAAAGTCTATAGACAGTCTATAGACATTTGTCTATGAAGTCTACAGACTGTCTATAGACACTTCTTTTGACTAGTCTATAGACAGTCTATAAACTTATGGCCATACACTTTTTATCATCATCATCAGTCTGGCTATGCCCACTGCAGGGCAAAGGTCTCTCCGATACTTCTCCAACTACCCCGGTCATGTGCTAATTGTGGCCATGTTCTCCCTGCAAACTTCCTAATCTCATCCGCCCACCTAACCTTCTGCCTCCCCCTGCTACGCTTCCCTTATCTTGGCATCCAGCCCGTAACCCTTAATGACCATCGGTTATCTTCCCTCCTCATTACATGTCCTGCCCATGCCCATTTCTTTTTCTTGATTTCAACTAAGATGTCATTAACTCGCGTTTGTTCCCTCACCCAATCTGCTCTTTTCTTATCTCTTAACGTTACACCTATCATTCTTCTTTCCATAGCTTGTTGCGTCGTCCTCAATTTAAGTAGAACCCTTTTCGTAAGCCTCCAGGTTTCTGCCCCGTAGGTGAGTACTGGTAAGACACAGCTGTTATACACTTTTCTCTTGAGGGATAATGGCAACCTGCTGTTCATGATCTGAGAATGCCTGCCAAACGTACCCCAGCCTATTCTTATTCTTCTGATTATTTCAGTCTCATGATCCGGATCCGCGGTCACTACCTGCCCTAAGTAGATGTATTCCCTTACAACTTCCGTTACGTTGGCGTTCTTCCAAGATTCCGGTACGCTCGAGGTAATGAGGCATTGCGTATACAGGATGGCCAGTTTTTCTAGAACAATCTGCCCACCATCCTTCAACAATTCTGCTGTTACCTGATCCTCCCCAGCTGCCTTCCTCCTTTGCATAGCTCCCAAGGCTTTCTTTACTTCTTCCGGCGTTACTTGTGGGATTTTAAATCCCTCTAGACTATTATTCTCTCTTCCATTAACGTCGTGGGTGCCACTGGTACTGTATAAATCTCTGTAGAACTCCTCAGCCACTTGAGCTATCTCATCCATATTAGTAGTGATATCGCCGGCTTTGTCTCTTAACGCATACATCTGATTCTTGCCTATTCCTAGTTTCTTCTTCACTGCTTTTAGGCTTCCTTCGTTATTGAGAGCATGTTCAATTGTATCCATATTATACTTCCTTGTGTCAGCTGTCTTACGCTTGTTGATTAACTTGGAAAGTTCTGCCAGTTGTATTCTAGCTGCAGGGTTAGAGGCTTTCATACATTGGCGTTTCTTAATCAGATCTTTCGTCTCCTGCGATAGCTTACCGGTATCCTGTCTAACGAAGTTACCACCGACTTCTATTGCGCACTCCTTAATGATGCCCATAAGATTGTCGTTCATTGCTTCAACACTAAGGTCCTCTTCCTGAGTTAAAGCCGTATACCTGTTCTGTAGCTTCATCCGGAATTCCTCTATTTTCCCTCTTACCGCTAACTCATTGATCGGCTTCTTATTTACCAGTTTCTTCCGTTCCCTCCTCAAATCTAGGCTAATTCGAGTTCTTACCATCCTATGGTCACTGTATCGCACCTTGCCGAGCACGTCCACATCTTGTATGATGCCAGGGTTAGCGCAGAGTATGAGGTCTATTTCATTTCTAGTTTTGCCATTCGGGTTCCTCCACGTCCACTTTCGTCTATCTCGCTTGCGGAAGAAGGTATTCATTATCCGCATATTATTCCGTTCTGCAAACTCTACTAATAACTCTCCCCTGCTATTCCTTTTTATAGACTAGTCTAAGAAGTCTGGGCCTATAGACTGTCTCTACACTGTCTATAGATTAATAAAAACACGTCTGCAGACAAAAGTCTGGAGAATGTCTATAGACGAAGGTGTATAGGGTTATACAGTTCTACTTTTGTAGACTGAAGTCTATGGAATGTCTATAGACAAATGTCTATGGACAGACTATAGACAAATTTCTATAGACTATCTATAAACATTTATTTAGAGTAGTGTACAGACAGTCTATAGACTTATGGCCTTACGCTTTTTATAGATTTGTCTATAAAATGTATGAGTCTATGGACACTCTATCGACTGTCTGTAGACAAATGAAAATTCACGTTTGTAGACAAATGTCTGCAGAATGTCGATAGACGAAGGTGTATAGGGTTATACAGTTCTACTTTTGTAGACTGAAGTCTATGGAATGTCTATAGACAAATGTCTATAGATAGTCTAAAGACATTTGTTTATAGACATTTTAGACTTCAGTCTACAAAAATAGAACTCTATACAGCAGTTCTACTTTTGGAGACTGAAATCTATAAAATGTCTATAAGCAAATATAAAATGTCTATAGACTATCTATAGATATTTGTCTGTAGACATTCAACAGACTTCAGTCTATAAAAATAAAACTGTATGCAGCAGTTCTACTTTTGCAGACTGAAAGCTATAAAATGTCTATAAGCAAATGTCTATAGACTATCTATAAGCATTTGTCAATAGACATTCCATATACTTCTGTCTACAAAAGTAGAACTGTATATTCCTATACACTTTGCTCTATAGAAATTCTGCAGACATTTGTCTACAAACATAAATTTTCATTAATCTATCGACAGTTTATAGAGTGTCTATAGACTCAGGCATTTTATAGACTAGTCTACAAAAAGTGTAAGGCCATAAGTTCATAGACTGTCTGTAGACGATTCCTGCAGATCGGTCTATAGCAAATCCATAGAATTTAGCCTTACATTATTTGTCGATTACTGTCTATACAGGAGGTCCGAGCTAACATACATTCAGTGAAGTTGTTTAACGAAGAATAATGTAAAAAAAGACGGCGCAGTAAGATCCAAATTTAAGACTTATGGTATTCAGCCGTCAGAGATCTGACCTGTAGGTCTTTTTATAATAGTATATCTGGCATAGTATTCTTTTTAAATATTCTATTTTCATTGCCCAGACTGGTTAAAATAACCGGGTCGACACCCTATATACTAGCTATATAAACCACATTTTGCCAACTATGTTTCGATTATGTATAAACACTCGCCGCTGGGGTTGTTGATAAGCAGTCTATTGGAAATGTCTATAAAAATGTACTGCATACACCATGCATATGGGAACATACCCAGGGAACTGTACATAGAAAATCATGCATGTAGATGGAAGCAGTCGAAAAATCTCAAATGCATGTAGCCGTGAATCTTTATGCAGGCCTGCATGAGCATTTGTGCACGAGCACATTTAAGAAATATTACAGTTGCATGCAATGTACCCGTTTGAACGAAATCTGCTAGCTATCTTATATCTACAAATTAGTTTACATTTTTGTTTACATATAGCGGCAAACAATTTTTGAATGTACATTATGTATGTTCACGTAATGCTTCTCATCTGTACTTATGCATTAATGTCGACAGCTTAATAATGCTCCTGAACCAGCTGCACTCTCATATGTTGCATAAGCAGGAAACAAATTGAAGCAATTCTTCTAGTGCTGAATTATGCAGTGCAAAAAAGAAAACAAGTGCACCGATATTGAAATAACTCTTTTTATTGCGCGATATATTAGTTTTCTTAAAATGCACGTCTTACGTTATGATCGAAAGATACATTTTACAGATTTACAGGCTACTTCTGCTTGGCAAGCAAGGCCGCCAGGCCGGCCTTGACCTTCGTGCCATATGTTCCAAAGATGCTGCAAGTGTATGCTGCAAATAATAAATAGATACAACAAAGTGATGCAAGAATAACAATATTGTATTCTTTGTATGCTCATTAAGCAGCTTAATATATTTACTCAAACCACTTAAGTCAATACTCAATGCGGTTTAAGTACAACTAATGGCTGCTGACGTAATAGTTCTGCGGAAACCCGCAAGATGGAGATATTAATAAAGGGAAAATCAGACATCCGCCCGTTCCTAGTAATTACTACAAAGGAAACCCATACAGGTTCCTCGAAAGAAAGTCTTCGCAGTTGAAGAAAAATTCGTCCTGGTCCGGGACTCGAACGCGGGACAACCGCCTTTCCGGGGCAGCCGCTCTACGATCTGTGCTAACCAGGCGGCTAGCAGATGGCACGGCGAAGTCGAATTTGTCAACAACTCGAAGCAAAGGCAAGAGTCTGACGTAATAGTTTTGTGAATACAAATCAGTACTATTATGCAATGTTTCATTTTATGGCATGATGAACAATTAAACAGTCCCAACTGCTGCTGGTGCTACAGCAACAGTATGTTGATTTTAAGACAGGTTCATATATGACATATTATTGTAATTATCCCAAATGATCTCTATATTAATTGCTGAAACAAGGTTACCGAGTTGGATTGTCTGTTCATTTTTTGGCTGGTAATTAAATATGCCCGCGCAGAGTGATATGCTCAGAAGAGCGACTGGAGTATTTGGGTAGTCTGTAGAGGGGAACTAGACAAAAAGAAACAGACACCTTAACGACTTTTTTCAACAGGCTGTCTATAGAACTCGAGTAGACAAAAAGACATAGAAACTTTATCGACTCTCGTCTATAGACAGTCTATAGACAAAGAATGGGCAAAAGTAAATAGAGACTCTATTTACTTTCGTCTATGGACAGTCTATAGAGGGGACATAGACAAAAAGAAACAAACATCTTATCGACTTTTTCTATAGACCGTCTGTAGAACGTGAATACACAAAAAGAAATAGAAACCTTATCAACTTTCGTCTATAGACAGTCTATAGACCTTGTATCAACAAAACACCAACTCTATAGAAAAGCAAGGTCGTCTATAAGAAGTCTATAGACTTTCTGTAGACAATTTAAACAATTTTTTGTAAGAGCAGTCCGCATTCAGAGCAGAAAAATTATCTGCCGTTTAAAAATGCGCGTGCAAAATGCTTTGATAGGCCTGCACACTGAAGCGATTTTATTAAAATGGCGCGTTCAACGCAGTCATGCGCTGTCATGACCGCAAACCGCCACGTCTTCTCTGTCGTTTCGCGTGCCTCGTTTGCGCCACACATCACGCAAGGCTGTATGGAAGAAGGCTTAATTGAACATATGCAAAAGAAAGCAAGACAACTTAACTTATAGATGAATAAATATAAAAACAGATTTTGTATTTTTGATTAATAAAAAAGAAACGCGCAGCTCCGCGGGAACTTGTGCCGCGCCCTGTACATTCTCAGCATTTCATTGTGCCATGGAAGAACGGGCGCCAGGCACAAAGTACTTCGTTGTGTGGCCGATTTCCGTTGCCTATGTACGCGTGCAATTGCTGAGCTTCGCTATAGAGAAAATTGCACAACCACCAGCAGCTGCACCATGCGGGCGGCTCATCGACCTCAACGGAGTGTGTATACGCGGCGGCGCCTCCCGGCTGGCGCTGTCCCCGTCTGTGCGAGCGTGCAGCTGCGGAATTTGCTGAGAGCATTTTCACTGCCATCCGCTCTATCCACAGAGGGACGGAGTTGGATCGCTGTTGCTGAGCGCGCCTGTTTGCAGCCGCCCCACGCCGTCCACGAGACCTCGGCCAGAGACACTGCAGACGCGCACTATGCACGCGGCGCATATATAAATGGCAGCAATGCCGCAGGTTCGTGACGTTGCAGACTCCGAGGGAAGCTTGGAGGTCTCGGCAGTGGCGGCCAACTGATGACTATGCTAGCAACATTTCAAGCCCACGATGCGCCCTGCCATGAGTTGTCCTCATGTATACGAACCAACTTGCGCGGCCCTGGAGCTCCATGGGTCGGTGGCGTGGCGCGACCACCTACAGGGGACGTCGCGATGCCACCCCAGCAACGGTGGTGCGACGGTGGACGCGAACTACGTATAGGTGCGCCCCTCCAAGCCGTGCGCTGTGCGCGAAGGGAGCACGACACTTCAAAGCCGCGGCGTGGCGCGAAATGTGAAATGGACACGCCGCAGCAATATTGTTAACCGCGGGATCTGTGGAACCTGATGCACGAATCATTCGCAGCCCTGGGGTCATAGCAGTTTCAGACTGTCCGCTAACGCTGTCAAGGTCTACTCAATGATGATGATTTAACTGTATTGAGCCGCGGTGGTTGCTTAGTGGCTTCGGCGTTGCGCCGCCAAGCTCGAGGTCGCGGGTTCAAATCCCGGCAGCGGAGGCTGCAGTTGGACGTGGGCGAAATGCAAGAGAATGCAACAGAAATTCTCAGAATCGTCTACTAATGCGTAAGCATTCTTTGGCTCGGCTGCTACTTCGCTTTTGCTTACTCATTTAGCTAGCTTATGTATGTCTACCGATTGCTACCAATCATCTACTATTACACTACTATAAGGATTGAATGTGTTAACTTTAACAATTATGCCTATATCTTACAGATATAAGGCGTCACGGGATGGACAGACTTTTGCTGGGGTGCTCGCCAATGAATGCTTACGGATTAAAACGCCCGTCTACCCTGCATTGGGTGTACGCTGAAAAATCCCAAGTGGTCGAAATTAATCCGAATTTCCCCACTACAGCGTGCCTCATATCGGGGTTCTTGAATCCGAATTTCCCCACTACAGCGTGCCTCATATCGGGGTTCTTGCACGTAAAACCCCAGAATTTCAATTTAATTAATTTTGAACTTTATTGAGAGCAGACGAACTTGTTTGGTCGCCTTCCCAGCGGGTGACCTCCTCAGTCCAGCAAGCCATGTGACCTGGCCGCCTGCCTTGGCCTTTTCGCCAGCATGACGCTAGCAATCACGGTTGAGGCTGGTGATCTTGGTCTGCCACTGCTTATTATTTATTTATTTATTCGTTTATTTGTTAACCGATTAACTGGTTGTTTGGTTTTGGTAAATAATGAGTCTATCAGTTTTCATCTGGTGGTGGTAGTGGTGCAACTGGTGTTGTTAGCCTGGGGTGCTGACCAGCAATTGTTCCGCCTGAGCATCTCTTACGTCATTAACATGGCTGCTTCACCAAACGTTGATAAACTCATTGTCCCGAAGGAAGGCAGTCAACAAGCCTACAGCTATTTTCTTCGTCACTCCGGGCCCTTGGGGAAAACACTATCAACAGTATGGCTTGGAAGCTCGCGTGGTTGAGAATCAGCGTTTTTCTTTACACGTCGGACTGCGGGCACATCCAGATAAAGTGTTCCACATCACCCATTTCACCGTGCACATAAGGCACAAAGCAGGAGAATCAGATCGTGCCGTCTTTAGCTCGGGGGCTACCATCTAAACACTTGAGAACGGAGAGGTCGTTTTTCTCGGCAACTGCTGCACCAAATTTGGTGAGATGTGTTGCACTTTCAAGAGTGAGGGAAAGTTCAAATCTAGTGACTGTAGGAAGCGGATTTTTGTCTAGGCTGTTGATGTTTTAATAATAATTGATGAAAATTTCAAGATTGCTAAAAACAAGACTATCAGGTTTACAATTTTGTAACTCATGATTGAAAAGCTATATCACAATTATGTAAAGTGCGCCTAATGATACATCTAAAGCGGACAAAATTGATCTGTTATATACCAAAATATACCACTTATTTGTGAGTGGGACTTTTTGGAAAACCCTTGAAAACATCGCAACAAATTCACAGAAGCTGCAATTCATATATGAAATTTGTCCGCTTTAGATGGTCTGGCGGATGCAGTTTTCGTAACTGTGATCTCTGTTTTTAGTGCAGAGCTATGCATTTGCAAATTTCGAGCTTTAAGGTGATCAATTTTCGGATATTTTTGTAGGACATTTCAGGCATTAAATCAAAATTGTGCTTAATTCCCAGACTCGCTAGAATATAACTTCCTCTTTCAAATGCAACAAAGTTCATTCAAATCGGTCCAGCGTTTGTAAAAGCATTTCTGCGTTTTACGTGCGTTTAAAAAGGCGGCATCGTAGTCGGCCACGAGCTCAAGCTTCTCTCGGACACGACTCTCTCGCTGAGAACCTGAGGGCCCGCGCCTTGGCCCGAGCGCACACTCGTCGAGCCTCACGGCGGGACAACCGCGACGAGGAAAGTGCGGAACCGATTCCAAAGCAATTTCACGCCACAGCACGACAGACCACAGCGCGGGATGTGTCCCCCACCGCAGGAATCTCTCATGCGTGCCGAAGCAGTTTCGTGGAGGCAGCTGTATACAGACACCTTTCCGCACCGCGCGCAATGTCGCGTCATGTATCCCCCACAGTACCCGCTGCAGTGCCCCGGCCACGCTCTACCACGCCACTTGGGCGTGCCAGTTCATGAGCGCCAAGCCTGGAATCCCACGCCCCACCACACAACAAGCCTCGCTGTCTAGCGTCACCGCCCGGGACCGACTCGACGGGGTCGTGAGAGCGCGCCGGGCGGCCGCGGCTCATGGGGTCCTGGACTGAGGACTCCACCCGCGCCCCGTCGAAGGACCCTGCGGTTTTCCTTTCTTTCAATATATGTTTTCTCTCTCTCCCTCTCCTCTTAAATAACCAAATAGTCAGAGCCCTGTTTAAAAATAAAACAAATTGGGGAGTTTTACGTGCCAAAACCACAATGTTATCGTGTGGTACGCCGTAGTGGAGGTCTCTGGATTAATTTTGACCACCTGGGCTTGTTTAACGTGCACATGAATCTGAGTAAACGAGCATCTTTGCATTTCATCCCCCATCGAAATGCGGCCGCCGGAGCCGGGATCGAACCCGCGACCTTGAGCACAGCAGTGCAGCGGCGTGGTCACTAATTAGGCTACCGCAGTGGGTCACAGAGCCAATTCGAGTGCGATACGTGAGGGTCTACGGCGATTAAGTTCTTTGACCACACAAGGTTGATGCGGAGGCTTGTAGAGCGCCCTAAAATGGTGGCCGATTGCGTCCCCTGTGTGTTCCAGGTTCTTTGTGGCTCTCCCTTTTGAGGCACGTGACAGCGCTTCGCGCGCAAGGGCGTCATTTTCCGCATTTCCTGCAATTCCAACGTTAGACGGATTTCACCCCCGGAGAACCCTGATCCTGAGGTCATTAAGGCCGCCAGGGAATGCTCAGAAAACAGGAGCCAGGGCACGATGCAGTCGTAGCGCTGGCCTTGAGCCCATGAGTACCACGACGTCTTGTGCGGAATGTCTTTTCAAATTTCGTGGAACGGCGGTGACTGCATCGCTTTAGTCGAAAAGTTATACCCGCATGCAGCATACAAAAAACTTGATGCGGTATAAAAATTCGTACAGAAATGTGCTCCATAAATCTCTGAATAGTTGAGAGGTGTACAATATACGAGCGATTTAGACGTCGTTGTATCTTTATACGGTTTTATTTTTTTATATTTTTAGGGCTGATTAAATGGTACCGGAACCTGGTGCACGTACAGTAAGTACACATACAACGCCGGCAGTGCTCGGTCAGTCAGTCTCTGTTCTCCGATGCCCCAGTGTTCACCCGCGCGATGTGAACCGGCCGAAGTTGGCTCGCGTCGACCTTCATTGACGCAAACTGAACTGAATATTGCGAAGCACTGAAAAGTGGGCGAACGACGGGCGAGGTTTTTTTCAGAGCCACGTGTGAACCTCTTCAAACCACTCTCTTCGCGTACGGCACAGCGTCTTCTTCTGTGCCGTATACGCACCGCGTACTCACAACCTGCAGCTCCTCACAGTCACGCGTGACAAGATGCATAACGCGATGAAATAGAAACACCGGCATCGTCGACCCACGACGTTTACTGTTAATAAATTCCATGCAATGGTAATCGTCACGTGGGAAAAATATATTAAAACACCTGTCCTAGAACAGCAGGGCAGAACGTCAAACTATATTGGCCCTCATGTGAAAGCGGTCATACGTGTATTCTCTCGCTCAATAAGCGCCTGTTCAATTTTTTTTTAAACAGCTGTGTTAAGGGGCCTGTCATACCGTCCCAAGGCTGACTTAACAGAAACTGAGAGGACGAGCTTGAGTCACATCGGTATGCAATGTGTGAAGAGGGGTTCCACACTGCACCGGCTTTCCATGGATATATACTCGACTTTATACGAGCCTTCCAAGTATGTCCTTGAGCTCCTTTTTTCCTCGTACTTAAAATTTATTCGCGAGAAAATTGACACGCCAGTGTATATACTGCCGACTCAGTTGCGCTCACCACGCGCAGCAATGGCTCTCGAAAATACTCGAATGCGGATTTCATTCCAGACACGTGACACCTGCTTGTTCAGAAGGTGTTCTGGCTTTTTTTTTTATTATTATTAACTAAGAGCCTTCTAGAGCCTTCAATCTGCTTGAGTCGTAAATAGAGCCTTTGACATCCGACCACATTTGAATGAAATTTGCGTCCCCAAGCCGGACGCCGACAGCGAAGCGGTTGTATGCTCATTCAGCCTATCGAAACTATTTCGCGGAGGATCTGAAGTTTTGCAGGCGGAGAGCTATAGGCGCTCATGCTGCTGCTGCATGCATCAGACGTCAAAGATGACGTCAGCGACCATAGTTGAAGACGTGCTTAGACGTGCATGATTAGTAAGTGTGATTAGAAAGCCTCCTCGTCACAGATGGCGATAATACGCGGCGAAGCGCGGAGAAAAAAAAAAGATACCAGTTTCTTTCTGTCTTTTTCTTTTTTTTAACATACAATGTATGATATTTCTAAAAGTCATGCGCGACAGACTGGATTGCTTCACTTGGATTAGATATGCGCGTGCTGCGTGCCTTTTAATTATATATTCAAGGACATCAAAGGTAAGCCTTGAAGTCATATTCGCAGTTTGATATTCTTGCAGTTAACTTAAAGGGGAGTCGATTTATTCAATCGTTTTTCGTTACACGGAGCCGTGGAGTTCGCAAGGCGGTTCCACTTGGAAATAATTCTCAGGGTACCCCAGTTTCGATATGTTGCCACAGGGCAGAAATAGTCAAGCGAAGGTGTATTTACAGGCATTTACAAATTGCGGCAACGTGGATACACAAGATGGCTGCCCGAAACAGCCGCACGCTCGCTTCGTCAAATCGCCGTCCTTGTTCATAGTATAACACTATGCCCCACTGCTCCTTAACAATACTAATTCCCGAACTTTGCGGAGAAATTCATTGGCGTTCCAGTTACTTTCTTAACTAAACATAGTTTTCTTGAATTGAAGCACAAGAGAGCACAACAAATACAGATGGACATTCATTCCCTGTCGATTCATTTTAAGTGGATCCGTCTTGCAAATTATAAATTGCGTTATGTGCCGTGAAGTGCCTAATTAAGAAGTTCATCTGTGAATTTTTTGTTAATTTTTTGAAAGTGTGTTTCGAATTCTCGTGCTAGTAATCTTCGCCTTTTCGAATAATCCAAATCAAGAACAGAATTATGTTATCTGCAGCAGGCGATTTTTAAAGATTCCGGAAAACTTAAAAATGATCCCCCCGTATAATACTAATGCTGGGCTTAACGTGAAGCGATGCTTTATTGAGAGAGAGAGAGAGAGAGAGAGAGCATACACTGAGGAAACGCAAAGTACTCCCGCCTGCTACGCTGCTCAGAGGGAAAGGGAAAAGGAGAAAAATAGGGGACTGATGAGTAATCATGAGGACAGCACCATGACGATTATATACACTTTCGGGTTCGAAGGGCCCGTTGACAGCCTTGCATCTAGGCCTGTGTTAATTAAATATTCTACGAGAGCCTTGATGACTCGCTTCATTGATATTTCTTTGAAAGTTAAGTGGCACTAACGACGAGATCAATGCCTGCCGTTGGGACAAGCACAAGTATACGTGCTCCACAGTCTCAGGTACTTTGCACGCATCACAGTCTGGCGAGTCTACGTGTCGGATGCTATGCAAATATTTTCGCGTTAACACTACACCTATAACCTGCCCCCTGACGCAATATGTTGAAAACCGTACTGACGGTGCGGCTACTTTCAAAATTACAGGAAGATGTTGGATCATAAGAAACCAAAAAGCAAAAACACCAAGGAAAGCATAGGAGAAGTTACAGGTACATATTAGGTGAAATAAAGAATTGATAAATTCATGGAAATGAAAGTGGATGAAAGAACAACTGGCCTCAGGTGGGGCACGAGCCAACGTCTTCGCATTACGCATGCGATGCTCTTACCAATTGAGCTACCGCGGCGCGCCGTTTTCCCATCCACTTTCTGAGGTACTACTACAACTAAACCTGGGAGTATTAACCAGTATACCACACCTTACGACCTTGACGGCGGATGTGGAACGTCTTTTTTTTTTTTTTTTTGTCGCAGGTGTCACTTACACGTGATATCATTGTGTGAAGGTAACTGGTTAATAAACTCACACATGCTACCTAAAGGCATCAATGCTGCCGGTTTCGAGGTCTCGCTATGTAATGAACGAGAAGAAAGGAAACGAAGGGCCCAATTTTTATTAGTCATGTCGTAAGAAGCCAATAAACAGGAACACCAAGGACATCATAGGGGAAATTGCACGCACTTATTAATTGAAATAAAGAAATGATAAATGAATGAAAATGAAAGTGGAAGGAAGATGCTGTGTATTTACAAATGATATGTAGCGTAGTTGAGCCACAAGTGTTTTCAATGCATGGATGAAAAGCTCCAGGAAAAGTGGCCAACCTGAACCGAAATGCTTTATTTTTTTGCCTTCGGTCTGCGTGCAGCATCGATCATCCGTTCGTAGCATGTTTGAGGGCACTAATGCCGCTGCACCAAAGTACCTAGCCAAGCGACGCTTTTTAAAATCTCGCGCTTTTTCTTTTCAGCCAGGAAGCATCAACCATCATGACAAAATATTTGTGAATAGGTTCCACTTCTCCATAGAAGATTTTGCGTTGAAAGCAATACCTTAAAAGTTGGTTAATTAATTATTCTTAACTAATTACCTAATGTAATAGCAAAAATACTCCGAGTTCCCCAAGAGGACAGTGAACTATCCTAAGTTGGTTGTATTCTCGTAAGAGACACGTGGATTTTTTAAAGCTTGGCACGATCGAGTCAGCTGAAACACCCCGTATACTTGCAATTGGTCGCTAAACAAAAACAGCGTTCTTCGCTTAAACCAATCCCCAAAATGCGTGACATACATGTGCTTCCTTTTTCTTTTTTGTCAAGCATTTCCTTCCATGCTTCATTCCTTCATTTCCTTTTGCTCCGTCTTTCTCCCCTTTCAGACAGTGAGCATGCATGCGGCTTGATAAACGGAATCGTTCCATTTTCTCTCATTGCATTCACGGTACCGTTATTGTTATGGCAGAAACCGTGTGTGTAAAAAAAAAAACATAAAAATAAAGCATTTTTTACAGTGCATTGTCTAGAGCGCGCAGCTGCTGTCCACGTCACTTGCATAGCGCAAAGTGGATAAGACGCCCCATAACTGGCACGTTGCTTTGAGAAAGTGCGCGATAGAAAGAAAAAGTAAAAAAAAAAAAGAATTGAAATGAGCCGATTGCAGGCTCTCTGCAGGGCTTAAAAATCGAACTAGAAAAGCTGAAGCAACGATTATTTCAGTTTGGCCTTGCGTCAGGAGGATCCGGGCAAGCCCTAACGAAAAGTATGCAATGCTTGCTTCAGTTTCCTCTTCCACGTTTATACATGGCAAACAACAATACTTATTTATTAACTTATATAATACATAGTGCATCCAATAGGATTCGAACGCGATGAGATTTCTGTCGAAAACTAGAGCACGACATTAATGGCAAGCACAGTAAAATTCCTACGCGGTACATTTAAACTGATGGACTGCAACAGAACACACTTTTGTACAACGTGAACATTACACATGCAGTGTGCCAGTATAAACACTAGAACTTGTTTAGCTCCTTGCAGCGGTACAAATGAACCGATAGCAGCATAGGAACCTTTGCATCGGCTGTTGGACTGTCTCCGAAGTGACGTCATTGGACACGTTTTTTGTTTGTTTGCTTCAAAATTGCGTGCAGCATCACGGGCGCTGCATAGGGGAGCATTCTAGGCCTTCCTTGACTTCGCGGAGCATCCCACTGTTTCAGTCTGAGTCTAGATCCACACGGACCATAGATCCACTCTGAAATACAGTGCTCGACGAACATTCGCAGCATTCATTTGTGCTCTCGCATCACCATCGAGCTGGCCATGCGCAGCACGCTTCTCCCCTTTTCCCTTTCTCTTCTATTACCGCAGTTCCTTTTTCATTTGGACTTGAACTCTTTATGACTTTCGAAGGTGCTGCCCAACCTGCTTGTGTTTCTTCCAATTAATCTGACGCATTACTCTCAGCACCATGCACTTGTGCAGAGTCGAAGACACGGAGCGCGCGCGCACTAACCTCCGGATGCAAAGCCTTCTTCCCGTGCGTTTACGTGTACTTACACCTGCGGGAATAACAGTGTGTGCTCGTTTAGCCCTTGCTATCAGATGCTACAGCAAAGCTTAAATGTAAACGCGTAAATACGCGGCTGTGCGCAGTTAAGAGGAAGCTTCACCTCAGAAGCCCCTCGTTTCCCTCGGGATCCACTGCGCCGGATTGAACGATGCTTGTTGCAATTAAAATTGAAAGTTAAAATCTACCGACTGTATCAAGCAGAATTTTCATTTCGGCCATCTAAATTTTTACAAAAATTCTTGAATATCGCAAGAAAATTTTAAAAATGAAGTTTACAACTTTGTAAATTAGCAATAAAAACAATGTTCTGTCAACTGCACCTATTGAGACACCTAAAGTGGACAAAATTGATGTCTTATACACCGCTCTGAAGTGCTTCACTAATTTAATTGTGAATTGGACTTTTGCAAAACCCTTGTAAGTATTGTAACAAATTCATGTAAGCTGTAAACTTATGTATCAAATTTGTCCGCCTTCGACGCTCTAACAGATGCAATCTACAGAACTGCGATATCTGCTTAAACCTACCTTCGGAAACTTAAAAAAAAAAATCGGGACTCTAAATCAATACCTTGCTTAGTGCTGTTGGTAGAATTCAGATATTTCGCTTAGACGCAACAAATTTCATTGAAATCGGTTCAGCGGTTGTCCAATGAGAACATTTCTGCCTTTCTACACGTATTTGAATAGCCGGAATCGGAGCTGGCCCCGAAGCCCTGTTTATATTGGCGCTCTGTACAAGCAAAACCATGTATCACGATGTGAAATATGTGCACGGGGAAACCTGAGCGCGCGTCAGCCTTTTCGGCTTTTCCTTTTCGAAAGAAGCGTTTCATGTCCCTCGTCCTTTACCTCTCTCCGCCGCTGGGCCGTGCTGAGCCACGCGAAGCGCGGAGAAAGCGAGCACCTTCGAGGAGAGGGCGCGCATCATCTGATCAGCTCACGCCACTGGCATCACGCCACCCCTTTGCTACCAACCAGCGTTCACTGCGGCTACGGGCATGGCTGCCATGGGAGTACGGAAACGGTTTTATTCTGTTTCCAACACTAAAACAACATTTAGCGGCATCAGGAGACTTGTATTGTCAAGACATGTTGTAATTAATAAGAATTTTATTATTTTGGGTATCGAACGCGAGTTGCAAGCAGCGTCGTCTGCTTCACGGTCTGGCCGTCTTCCGCTCGCCCACTACATGGCGGGGGAGGGGGCAAGTCGGTTCCGGCGTTGTTCGTCCAATCAGAAGGCCGAAAGCAATCCTCACGTGACGCCCGGCTTCCTCTCTCCTGTGTTGCCGGTCGGTCTATGGAACCGTGATCCATTCTTTCTCAATCACCTAAACCAACGTTTACACGTCTCTGAAATTAGTGCTGCGGTAGCGCCTTCGAAGCTGTCACATTGGATACCGTCTGCCACCTGAAATAACCCCCGGCAAGTGCTTCTTTCGTGGAGTTTCGTTTGAATGTGCTTGCCCGCCAGCAAGGCCCGCAGGGCTTGGCGACACAGTAAGCCCAACGAGTAGTAGATGTACAGGCACAGCCGGCGCTACTTGGCCTAATGCCGACGGTCAGTTTTTCTAGTATGTCAGATTGCCTAGGCCTCATACGCTTAATGTGAATCTTTAGATTAACTCTTAGCTGTGGATGTATGTGCTGCGCACACTTGGCATCGGTCCGCGACATCTGTGTTCGCATTCTGAGCTTTGAGCTGCCGCTTTGTAAGACAGCGGTAAATCAGAATTTCACATAAACCACCTACACATGCATTATTACATCATCTGTATGACGTTGTTCCACCCATTTGCATTGCTTTGAAATGTAAAAACATTAAATAGCCGTCCTACATGTCGGTTTTCTATCCTTGGCGACGTCGCACGGCCGTTTACCCCGAAGGATATATAGCCTGCAGCGTAGTGGCCGTGTGCAGTGCTCGTAGCTGTGCAGCAATGGAGATGTTGGCTTTCCTGCATAGCGCCTTGATCTTGTGAGGCAGCACGAACTGGCCGTGCGGGACCTTCCCAGTAGGTGCCACAGATGCTCGCGCTGCACTGAGCTGAGCAGATGAGCGGCGTTTATAATTTCACCGTGTCTTAGATACCTCCCGCGTACGTAGTTTGGAGCCTTTATTCAAATTTATCGGATGTTGTGTGAGTATTTCACTAAGATAGATTTTTCCTATTAATGTTCGCAGAAGCAAGTCATGTCGACAGTGACGGAGACCGTGACGCAGGAGCGGCCTGCCCCCAAGCAGCACAAGATGGAGATCGTATGGCGCAATGTGATCCTAATGGGAAGCCTGCACCTCATCTCCATCTACGGTTTCTACTTGATTTTTTTCGCCGTACAGTGGAAGACCGTGCTCGCCGGTAAGGCTCGCTTCTGGCGGCTGACGGATGTTTCATTCATTCGCCGCAGCCGCCGCAAGCTCGCGCGTGCTGCAGCGCACCGCTGTCTGCGCAGCATCACGAGCCAGGCCACTTGCCTTTCCTTTTCTCTCTCTCCCTCTGTCCGTCACTCTAGCCTTCTCTCTTTTTCTCCTTTCTTGCTTCGTGCCCATGCAGTTGCAATTTCTGTGGAGACCGTGGCAGTGTCATAAAACGTATACGAACCGCTAGTTTCTTTTTCGTTCTCCGTTTATTATTTTTGCTCAATTGAATGGCAGCTAGCAAGCAGGTATATGAAACGAGGGGGGGGGGGGCGAAAATGCTGGAGACCTTTTTTAATTGGTAGGACAGTTATGCAGTGTTCTTCAGATTATTCATTTTTTTTTCTTTATCACAAGTGTAGTGGTTGGTTTTAATATGCCTGCTGCATTTGTCACTGGACTAGCTCAAAAATGTTCAAAACAAGTGATTCATTTTGGTAAAGTGAGCGATTACAACTGCAGATAAGTCAGGTGCGGATACTCGCTCCTGATGTTCTGCATTTTGTTTGTCAGCGCTGAACATAAAAGCTGCTTGACGTGCATGAAGCAATTATGGCAGTAGGTCAGGCACTTAATGCAAGGATATCCTCATCGCTATGACTTTTTATAATTGTTCACCAGTATGTGCCACATTTGATTGGAGGTGTCTGGCTACCTTGATAGACATGGCTATCAAGGTAGTGGCCCTACGTAGTAGAAGCCCTGGAAATTTAATGATCAGAAACCTGCCCTGATGCTAAATACAGGGATAGCTTGCTACTGCCAAGCAAGCAACAAACGTAGCGTGATCCTGCGCTCTTCAATTTGTAATGCGTGCCTACTTCACACCAATTTTCTCGCTTCAAAGTAAACTTTCGTTTTTATTTTTGTGAAACATTAGCAACTGCTGCCTGCTCGGCCGTTTAGTTTCTCTTTGTAGCAGATGGCTATAAAAGTAACACATTAGTTATGTAATATGTGGGTAACAACATGTTTAGGGTTTATGAACATTTATCTAGTAAAGCTATGTTAAATTCATATAATGAGCAGCATAATTCAGTCGCACACCATTGAATCAATGGAACTGGGTAGGGCATCAATTTGAAAAAATATTTATTTCCCAATTTTTTCTGAACTGAGTTACGACTGTGGTCTTTTTTATAATATTTTTTTTTTCCTGGGAAAATTGAACAGTTGTATCACTTTTAATTGCATCCATCAAATGTACCAGTGTCTTGCTCATTGTAGTAGGTGAAAGTTGAAACAGAAATTTCACTGTTTTAAGATTTCTTAACATGCATTCAGTAATAGCAAACATGCTATCATTTTGTTTGTCGCCAAGCTGCATGAGGTTGGATTATCTTTTTGAGCCATGTAGCCATTGTGTTTCAATCAACATGGATTTGGCTACAGACACTAAAATTGGTAGAGTTTTAGGCCCATTTTTACTTATAAAGGCAAAATTTGCCAGCTATAGTTTTCCCAAGGCATTTGGAATTTCTTTTTGGACAATTTCATGGACACACCCTGATGTGGCCCTACAAGTAGCTTAATGCTTGACGCATGAGACCCTAATGTGAGATCTAATGCTCATGGAAAGAGGGAAATTAAAAGCAGCTGCTCAATATATTCGTGCGTCAATATTCTATAAGCAGTGAGTGATGCCATCAGAACCATAGAATAAAAAAAAAGAACATGGCTTGTCAGTGACATTGATACTTAGAAATACCGCACATGAGAGTGTTCCACTGTACAGTAGCAGTGCAGCAACCATGATATAGCAGTGTCAAGCTTCCAGGTTGCAGATAAAATCATTGGTGGCAGCTCTAACGTGCCTTGCGTCTGCTGTGGTGTTTATCGCAGTCCTCATGCTGCCTTTAAGTATAAAAATCTGTTCAACAATAATGGCATCATCATATTTATATAAACACGGGATGCAGTGTTGTTGCTAGGCCACATTATTCAGTTTTATGCTTAGAGCTCAATGCAACGTGTTTCTATGTAGGACAAGGCATATAACTTGTCTTTTCGCACAGTTAGCGCATCACGACTGTGTCACAAGATGTTTAACGCACCTCATTTGGGAACTGGAAAGTTACTGACAATGCTTGATAGCCTTTAAAATAACAGCTTATTATGCCTTCGTGTGCTTTTTCTTTCATTTACTCATTACAAGCGGTATATATGGTATGGTCTTCAGCAAAACCTTTGTCATGCAGAAAATCGTTAGTTTTTTGCACTGCTTAATAATGTGCTCACTTGATTTACTTTACCAGTGGCATGTTTTCTTTTTTGAGTGAACCTGGGGCACCTGCTGTATTTGCAAGAAATTTTTGTAATTAGCTATTTTACTTGTGCTTGTACTGTGTTACTGTAAATCAGTCTTGCTTGATTGAGTTCTGGCCTAGGAAGAGCTGTGTGTCATAAGTGTAGCTTCACCTTGAACTTCGCACAGTACTTCCCAGAAAATATTTTTGAACTTTGTAACCATGTTCCCATGGGAAAAAAATCTAAATGAATAAAGAAAGAAAACACAAAAGCTAGCTTATAATTAGTCATGTGTAGTTGTTGCCACAATCGTATGGTCGTGTTTTTTCTGCTATATCAACTTCTGGTGCTTCTTTTTTGTGTGTGAAGATCAACTGGTTTAGCTTTTTATATAATTTGCTAGCTAAAAAAAGCTTTGCATTATTATCCATGCAATGCAGTCGAACCTGAAGGGGATCACAAAAAAATTCGATACATAGGTAATTCAATATATAAAATAAAAATGTTACACAAAAAATTTTATGGGGACTTTACTACTGTTCATTATACAAAATAATTTGTCATATGTGGGTTCAATATACGTGGTTTCCACTGTAGCTACACATTGGCTTGTTCATGAGGATCCTGTAAGAAGTATGGCCATTTAATGGTAATGTAGAGTATTGCTGAGTGCCTTTTCACATTGTGGTACTTATCATCAGCATCAGTGATCCATTCTCCGAAATCGGGGCTGTCGCCGTGCAAGTTATTGGCTCTTGGACATGAGACATGTTTCCTGGCAAATGTTGTAGACAGGGCCAGCAACAACTTTGTTTGCAGGAAGTGATGTGCAACATGTTCCATGGTTTGACATCACCCTAAATGTCATATCAATATCTGCTATCATTGTTTACTAAAACAATGAACAAGGCTAAAGCTGTTTGTTATGCGCAGCATTTTGTGTTAGAGAGTGAGGATCCTGAAGTGAAGAAAGCCAGTCATATTGCATTAAAGTTTCTAGCGAAGTGAACGTGTGGTGGAGCAAGATTGAAAAAAGAAGCTGCAAAGGCATCAATTAATATCTTTTTTATTTTTGTGCAGCCAGAATGTTGATGTGTCAGGTCAGTGGTGTGGTATATTGTGATGGTAGCATATCATTACATGTCACAATTCTTTGACTGTGCCATAATCAGCAGATGTGCATTTCATTATGTTACGACATGTTTAAACAGGTGACAGAGTGTTTTATGTTTTGTGTACTGTTTGTCCAGCCTATGTCCTCTACACGGTGTCTGGCATTGGAGTGACAGCTGGTTCCCACCGCCTGTGGTCTCACAAGTCATACAAAGCTAAACTGCCCTACCGAATCATGGTGATGATTTTCCAGACCATGGCATTTCAGGTGAGCGAGTAACATTTGTTCTCATGGCTGTACAGTAACTTGTTCGTGTGTACAATTTGATGTGTCAAGGGCACTTGAAAAAAGTGCACATACTGTATACTAAAAAAAAAATCTGCACATAGTTTTTTGCATTATTAACTGAATTGTACATTAATTTATTTTTTATTTATGTATTCAGGTACTCTCAAGGTCGTGGGGCATTACAGAGAGGACTGGTAGTGTGAACAAACATAGAAAATATATGTATATATAAGGGCAGATACACTTGATTACAAATTTCTTCAGTTACAGTTTTAAAGGGTGCGGGTGCTGCGAGGGAAACGACGGAGGTAGGCAGGCGATTCCAGTCGATACTGGTTTTTGGAACAAAGGATTCGTAATAACATTTAGTATGGCAATTCGGCACCCCAACTTTGAGATGATGGTCAACGCGCGATGATACGTAATGAGGGGAGGTGAACAGAAGTTGTTTCAAGTTTTCACTGAAGTAATCAATTTGTGATATACACATAGTCGGGCTTGGCGGCGTCATGCAGAAAGGTCAGGAAGATCTAAAGTTTTTTTTCATCTGTGAAATACTGGAATGGCATGAATAGTTAGAGAATGAAGCATGCAGAACAATTTTGAAGTGATTCTAGGGACGTGACTAGTGATCTAGTTGGGGGATACCAGACAGACAAGGCATATTCTACCGTGGATCGGACTAGGGTATTGTATAGTAGCTTTTTTAAGGATACTGGGGCTTTGGAAAAGTTCCTGCGAAGGAAACCAAGTATGCAATTGGCATTCTTAATAATGTATTTGACATGCACATTCCACGAACGATCATTAGTGATGTGAATCCCCAGGTACTTGTACGAAGTCACCGTAGTTAGAAGGGAACCATTAATAATATAAGAATTGGGATTAGAATCGATAGCAGGCCATGTTATTCCCATTGATTTACACTTGTTAGTGTTCAGTTTCATTTGCCAAGTGTCGCACGAATGAGAAATGTCATTGAGATCAGATTGCAATATGCAGGCATCAGATAAGTTAGTAATTTTACTGTAAAGTGTGCTGTCATCAGCAAATAATCTTATATTAGAGTGAACTGATGTGGGGAGATCGTTGATGTAAATGAGAAAAAGAAGCGGCCTGAGCATGGAACAATGAGGAACCCCTGACGCCACTGGACAATAATGGGACTTATGTTCATTAGCTATCACATATTGTGTGCAATTGTGTAAAAAACACCCTATCCATTTAATAACATTGACATCAATATTAAGTGTGTTAAGTTTGAGGAGAAGTAGTTTATAGGACACAGTGTCAAACGCTTTGGCAAAGTCTACAAAAATGCAATCTACACCTAGTGAGCAGTGTAAAGCTGCTAACAAGTCATTAGTAAATGCTATTGTCTTTCACAGGAATGGTGGTTTCGAAAATCATGCTGAAAAGAAGAAAAAAAGCTGGTTAGTCTCTAGAAAAGTAACTAGATGCAATAAATTATGTGCTCTGTAAGTTTACAAGGTATAGATGTTATAAATTGGGTCTGTAAGTTCAGGGGCAAAAATGACGTCACCCGACTTGTGTACCGGAATCACCTTCCAGTTGCCCCCTAGCATGTTCATCTGTAAGGACTGAGTGAAGATAGAGGACAATATATTAGAAGAGTATGTTTCAGTGTTTTTAAGAAATTTGTAGTTAATATCACCAACACCAGCGGATGACGACACTTTTGCATGACGGATAAGATTTCATATCCCGACCCAGTCAACAGTAATACATTCCAGTTGAATAAAAACCAGAGCATTAAATGATGGAACAGTAGATTAAAGGACAAAAAAAAATGTTGTTTAGAAGATCACAGCACTCATGTTTTGGCACAAAAGAGCTGCTATCAGATTTCAGCCGTTTGTCAACCACTTTGTGCTCGCTTGCGACACTCCAGAACTTGCGAGGGTTAGTAGTCAGCAAGTTGGGTAAAGTCCTGTGAGAAAACTTGTGTTTGGCATCTCAAAGGGCTTTTTTATACTCTGAGGTTATAGTAAGATAAGCAGACCACCTGTGCAGATTGAGAGCAGCTTTACAACTGTGAAAAACATGTTTTTTCTTGTTTAAAAGCCGCTTTAAAGATGCATTGAACCACGGCGATTTCTTTGCACTGGGTATTCTACGAAGGGGTATATATTTGTTTGTAAGTTCCGATGCTGCATATTTAAATAATAACCAGTTTTTCTCAACAGTTCTATCCCAGAACCTTGGGAAATGGGCATCTGAAGAGATTTGAAGCTCAATGTTAATGGTTTGGAAGTCCGCTCTGTTGAAGTTACGAAGAAATTTATACTGTTTGGAGGGGCGAGGTGAACACGTTGGCATAGTGAAATGTATCACCTAATGGTCACTTAACCCTGGTAAAACCGCTAAAGACAAGATGGCATGCGGAGACGTGGTTAGTACTAGATCAAGTATATTTGCTTTTTGCTGATGATGATGTAACACGAGTGGGTTTGTTAACCATTCGGATAAGATTAAATGTGGCACACAAATCAACAAAAATAGAACACTGTGGAATTTGTAGTGGTTGTATGAAAAGAGCTGGACCACTAAATTCCAGGGAAATTAAGATCACCGAGAAGGAACAGTGGTGCATTTGGAAATCGGACACAAATTTTTTTAGGCAGTCATGCAAGTCATCGCAAAAAGTAGTAGAAGAATTTGGTGGTTGATAACAAGTACAAAAAGTCATATCTTTGTGATTGAGGCAAATACACGTACAAATCAATTCAATGGGTGATTGCACGGGGATTTCCTAAGAATCTAAATTGTGAGGTACTGCTATCAAAATAACGCGACCAGAATGATCACAACAGTCGTGCCTATAAACTCTATAATCATTTGCACAAGTAAAGAGCTCGCAGCTGTTGATCTTGGCAGATAGCCATGTTGCGGTCAAGGCGACGACATCAGTGCAGGAGGTGTCAATCAGTGAGCAAAGGGCATCACATTTTTTTATGATACTTCTTGTGTTTGTAAAAAAAAAACATCACGGCTACGTTTTGCCTCAGCGGCCATGGGTTGCTGGGCAGACCTATAAGCTTGGGCTGAAGTAAAGGAGGCACGAGGCCCACCACTTACAGCCGGGGTATTCTGTGTTTCGTTTTCACAAATCCTCTCTGTAAGTGAACAGTACACGTATCATTGTTTGTTTATGTAGAGCTTATTGTATTTTACAGCAAATTTCTGTTTGCTTTTCTTACCGAAATCAGTTAGTTTGCTGCATGAACGCCTACTAGCTTTACAGAAGTCCTTGTGCACAGTAATTCGGTTCCTCTTGAGTTTAGATTTCTGAGAAAATACTGAATCATTAAGCTTGAAAGAAGGAAATTGTATGATAAGTGGGTGGTTTTGGTTTGAAAGATAAGTGCCTAAACGATGTGCATGTGCCATAGCTTCTAGCGGAAGTTGCAGTGCAGAATTTTCCTGCAGAACATTACGCAGTATTTCCTCCGATCTCAACCATGTTTAATTCAGATTGTCAGCTATACTGTAGAAAACCTAGTTACTTCTATGTGACTGATCTTTATAGTTGTCTAAACGTGACTGGAAGGTGGCATCTTGCCTTTGGTGGTGTCTGAAACGACTTGGTGTATGTTAGCATCGCCACGAAGTTGCTCTATTGCGCTTACTTTATCCTCTACAGCTGACAGTCTAACACTCGGATCGGTAACACGGTCTTCTAGAATATTCTGGTTAGCTTTGACCGTTAAGCGAGGCCATCATTTCGGTGTGACTAGATTTCATAGTGTTAGTGGGAGTGGCTATTACAGCTATTACGTCTCCGTTGTGGTTAGGGTCTAATTTAGGAGGCCCAGGATTAAGTTCGATGTCGCCAGAACAAATTAGCAACTTTGCTACAGAAAAGCAGTCAGCAGCAATCATGAACGAAGCTTGGGTATGGTACGAGCAGCAAACGTCGATTGCTGGTTTGTTGAGAATAAAGAGAACATGAACCAACCTGTACAAAGAAGCAAATTGGATTAAGCGACCTCATTGCTGCTGCCGCTCGACCACGCCCACTGAAGTGCATATCAAATGGCGCGCTGCCTTTATTCCATAGGTACGCGCTGCCTTTATTCCATAGGTACGGCGCAGTCTGTGTCGATGCGGTTGTCCCGAAAGAACGAGTTTTGTCGTGGTTGGCCCATCAGAATACCAAGCCAGATTTGGGAAGGAGGGAAGCACCGGTGGTAGTGAAAGGTTTGAACATGCTCCTGGTCGTAACCATAGGGGGTATTCTGGCACCATCGATGGTGTAGGCCATGCGCCACAGGCATACAGCATCTGTACGAAAAAGCAAATTACATTGGGCGACCTCATCGCTGCTGCCGCTCGACCATGCCCACTCTGCTGCTGAGAGTTAGAAGAGTCCCCTGTTGTGCCCTTAGTTAAGCAGGTATATGGCATTTCTGTGTTTTCATTGATTAACACACTGATCAGCATGTAGTCTCTTGTCAGTGCAACGGAACATGTAGTCGTTGCAGGGTCAACAGTGTCGGCACTGCAGTAATTTAGTTTGTTTTAGGCAGAAACTAACAATCCAGAGTACAATGGACTGGAAAGTTCCAGCATGTAACTAAATGCACATGCAAATGAGGACCGCAGTGCCCACTAATTTCTACAAATTGCTGAACTTCTCCCAGAAACAATGTCATGTGAAAACAGTGTTCGTCACCCAAGTAATGCATGGTAGAACTATGGCATGTTTTTGTTCTACAGTTGTTTTGCAGTGTCTTTGTACTTTGTGTCACCCTTATAGGGTGTAAATTAGTAACTTTAGATTCAAAAGCGCAAGTCTAATGGTCTATTATAGGTCCCTGTGACATAACCTAAATATGAAATTCCTTAACAGGAAAACAGCAGATTACTCATCATTTTGCTCCTTAACAAATAGCAAGTACTATAAGCTCAAATAAAAAAATAAGCTCAAATGTTTGTTTGACTTTATTTTATGACTTTGCCCTGTAATTGAGGACATTTAAACCAGAAAAACATATGAATGACAAAATACGTGTATTGCACTTCTGGACTTGTAATAGAATTGTAATATGAGTTATAATGATTTTTTGTAACATATGCAAATCAGTGCATTTCAGCTAGCACCAAGTCCTGTGACAGCTAAGAATTCAGGGCAATCTCTGTCCATAAAACCACACTCGGTGATGGAAGTGCTGTGCCAATTGTGCCACCTTGCACCAATTCGTGCAAAAACGCTAATATAGAATGCAATCGCTAAATTTTGTAGGATGTGTGTGTTGTGTGGCAACCACGCAGCTATATATTAGCTAGCGCTGAGCCCTGAAATCCAAGCCTAAGCAATCAGTTTCGTCATCAGAGTCTTTTGAGTGTAGATGTGTTTGGTGGAGCATTGTAACTTGGCCGCAGGAAAATCAAAATTGTTTTGTGTTGTATTGTGCGTTACGAATGTTTTATATAAGTCTAATGCATTTGCGTACCATGCGGACCAGCTACAGATGATTTGAACTGGTGCTCAATTTGTGGGACAGCCGGGAAAGAAAACCGCGCTTTCATCTGAATGAATAAATCATAGTCTGTTCACTGTGTAGCTCGGCAGTTTCTTAATACATTTTAGGGCTCACCTGTGCACCCTATTGGTAAGTCTGTGCCGTATAATGGCAAGCACTTATGCATGTAACGTTTAAAATATAATTCACATGTGCACCACGTCTAGTTAACGGTATGGTAGTGCGGCATGCTGACAAATGACCTGCTTGCTTTCGTTAGAAATATCCTATGGCAACTGTAATCGTCACTGAAGTTTGGACTCGAGGTACTCTGCTGCACAACACCGCACAAGATAAGACTTTTGCCACTGCAAAATGCAAGCTGAGGACGTAAAGTTATGGCTTTAGTCAACCTAGGCGGCCAAATGGCAGTCGTAAAAGGTCGGAGAATGCGCAAACGTCAGAAATTGCATTCACGGTAATGATGTTAACGATGCCAATTGTGCAAACGGAGCCTGAAAATTTTAATAAGCCTTGATTCGGCGTTCAAAATATCGGTTGCTGTTTTACAGTGGCTTGATGGCATCTGCAAGTCGCAAATAAGCCCGAATAACCAAGCTTGTGCAAAATATTGGTCGACAATGTTGATCTGAAAGCGAGTGAACAATTTTTTCACTTCTTTTTAAAAGGAAAAAAAAGCTTTTTGCTCGGCAAGCAGTGTGTAACATTGGCAAACAAGCAATGACCAGGGATATAATTTCACATTTATTCTGCGGTATTCTGCTCTCCCACCGGAATGAACTTTATTTTATAAAGATGAGCCAACGGTGGAATCATCCGACGTTGGCGGCAACCCTAGTCCAGGATCTCGTGGACCTAGCCTTGTGTACATTCATTCGAGCTGGGAGGCCCATCTGAATGTTGACAAGACTTGAAAAATCACAGAAGGCATTACGCGAATGGCATTCACTGTATATTGATGGGTGTTGTTCATGGTGGTTAATGTGAGTATTGTTCATTGTGCCCCAGCATGATTAATTAGCTAACTTTATAACTTCCCCAACCAATGAGATGTCAATGAAAGAGTTGTGGAGTACGTTAACAGAACAGCTGATAGCAGCATTTAAAGCAAGCTAGGATTCATGCGGACCTTTGTTCTAGTCCCGTGACATTTCTGCATGCCATAGATTGCGTCAATCTCAACGCAAACGTTGTCATATACGGGCAATGAGAACGACCAGCCGAGCACTGTTGTCGATGTGTCAGACGCTTTTGGCACATATCTTCGGTCATTATTAAACGCAAAGTAGTGCGATCTTGTAACAGTTCGAAAAGCGATAATTAATAACGCATATAATTAATCAAATGCTGGAAAACTGGAATCTTCCCCTCCGATCTTAAGCTTGCAGGCATATGCCCAATACACAAGTGTGGGGCCCTTAGTGATGTATGTAATTACAAGCCAATCTCGGTGCTGCCCGTGCTATCCAAAGTCTTTGAAAATGTTATTAACACGCGTCTCGTGAATTTTATAACTAAGCACCACATAATAAATGACGCACAGTACGGTTTTCAGAAAAATAAAACAACTAAACTAGCATTATTATGTGTTAAAGATAAAATAATGAATGACATTGAAAATAAGCTTTATACCGTTGGTCTCTTCATTGGTCTTATGAAAGCATTTGATTGTGTTAACCATGAGATTTTATTAGTTAAACTTCATGATTACGGCATTCATGGCGTTGCCTTAGATCTTTTAAAAAATTCTTTCCCACAGAAAACAGTGTATAAGAATTGGTGATGTTATTTCCCCAACTACTACAGTAAAACAAGGAGTACCTCAGGGGTCGATTCTAGGGCCCTTGTTATTTATACTTTACATAGACGATATATTTGATGTACCTAATTCCCCAAAGTTAGTCATTTACGCAGGTGATACCAATATATTTTTTGCTGTGCGTACACTTAATGACTTTCAGAACACGATTAACGACTACCTAATTCAGCTTGAAAGTTGGCTTCATGCAAATAAATTGGCACTGAACCTAAAAAAAGCTAACTACGTCTTATTCAAACCCACTAACAAAACATGTGACTGAACTCACGCTGACATTCCAGGACACCGTCATAGCATGCGTAAAATGTCAGAAATTTCTAGGTGTGTGGTTTGAAGAAAGTATGCCGTGGAATACACACCTAAACAAACTAACCTCAGAACTAGCAGAGAAGTTGGTTTATTATTCAAATTATTAGATCTAATTCCTCTGCAGCTAAAGAAAGCTATATATTATGCCCACTTCTACTCCCATTTATCCTACTGCACACTAGTTTGGGGTACTACAACGACTACGAATTATATAACAAACTGGAGGTATTGCAGAAGAAAGTGCTGAGGATTCTTGAGAATTACCATGGTGAACCCAAAGATCTACCAACTAATCCTCGAGTTGAGTTGAGTTGTAGGCTACTGGTAGGATTAGCCTTGCAGTTGCTGCCGGCAATTGCTCCACCGTAGCGACACCTAAAATAAATAAATCACATAATCAGACACAGACCTCACAATTACAAATGGTCACTCCTCAGTTCACCATGTGGAGGCCAAATCCGTGTCCTGTAGGTAATTTAAAAGAAGGCGAGAGACCTCCTTCCTACACAACCGGTTCCCGTGCGGGAAAACAATGTCCTGAAGAGAACTGTGAGAAACTCCTGTCTTCTTGAGGGACCCGAATAACACCCTCCTTTCTGCGTTATACACAGTACAGCACATTAGGTAATGTTCTATGTCACCGCACACACCACACGTTGAACATAATGGTGATAAGGCCAGGCCAGTCTTATACATCCACGCAGGGGTACGAGCAGAGCCCGTGCGAATGCAGAGCAGTAAGGTGGCTTGGTTTCTTTTGAGACCCTTGATCACACATGGCTTGTGAGGTGAGCTCCACAAAGAACTAAAGTGGCACAACACCGCTTCTCTGAAGAGTCTGTTGTCCTCTTGAGGCTCTCTTCTCAATGGATTCCCGTACAGCGCTCTATGGGCGAGGCTGTCCGCCATCTCGTTGCCTATGATACCTATGTGCGAGGGCACCCATCGGAAACGTATGGAGAAGCCTTTGATATGGAGATTGTGCACCGAGTGTAGGGAGCTAAGACATAAGGCATCAGTAGGGAACCCGTGCTCTAACCTTTGAAGGGCAGATTTTGAATCTGTAAGAATGACAACAGGTTGAGGCGTACAAAACCGTAGTTTCTTTAGAACTGCCTCAATGGCAACGCTTTCGGCCGTTGTAGAGGACACGACTGCAGTGAAGCAAACAGACCAATCTACATCAAAGAGGGAATGTGAAAAGCAGCTGCACTAGATCCTTTGACCTTGTCCACAGAGCCATCAGTAAAGATTTGAAGATGACGTGCATATTCAGTCTCAAGATGTTCCAGTACCAGCGAACGCGTTGCCGCCAGAGAACTCCGCTTAGCGCGTACGTGAGGAATTGTCAACGAACAATCGACTCTCGAATGACCAAGGTGGTTTCAACCTCTTAGTTCAACCTCTAGCGTCAAGACCCAGGTAACCAAGAGTATTTAGTGCCAAGTACGCTCGGGACTCGGATCTCTTTCGAAGGCACTGTAGAAGGGCTCGGCCGGCTGCCGTCTGTTTGAGGCGGCCAATTTGCATCAATAACCTTTGTGAAGCGACTAGGCTAAGAGGTCTCGATAGAGATTCATAAAGTACTGCATTGTTAGGAGCAGTCTGCGGAACGCCAAGAGCCCTTCTTAGGCCCTTTCTGTGCAGAACCTCAAGTCGTTCCAGCTGTGATATCGAGGGGGAAATTAAAGGGAGCTGATGCATTATTCGACTCGTCACTAGTGCATCGTGCAACCTGATCATTGAAGAAGGGTGATTTCCCCATTGCTCACTTGCAACTCTACGGATCACATTGAGACGCGAAGATATCGATGTCACAACAGAGTCCACAGCTCGTGGCCACTGTAGGCGGTAGTCAATAATGGCGCCTAAAAAGCGCTTGTGTTTCAATTGTCGAACGCAAGATTGATCAAGGTCTATCTTCAGCCGCGAATACCTTCTTCCTCTACCTGGAAACATGAAGCCAGATTTTTCCACCGAGAGAGTCAACCCTACACCTTGAAGGTAATTTTGAACTGAAAGTAATGCCTGTCGAGCTATCAGAGCTAAACGCTTGTGTTGATATCCGGTTAACCAAAGACAAATGTCGTCCGCGTATATCGACATATGGACATGCCTGCAATGTTTTTGCACTTCAGCGGGAAGACCAGCCATTACAACATTAAACAGCGCCGGGGAAAGAACACTTCCCTGAGGTACACCTTGCGATACCGCCCTTTCGGTGCTTATGGTACTTCCTAACCGCACTTGAATTTTACAATCACTGATTAGTGAGTGAATGAATCGCAGAAGATAGCCCTGTACGCCCATGGCCTGCAAACTATTTAGTATTGAGCTCTGAAGGACGCTATCATAAGCCTTTGATACGTCTAGGAAAATAACTAGTCTTGAAAGGCCGAAAGCTCTATGATGTTCAATATGGCTTATCAAGTCCAAGACGCTATCTTGCGCACTTAAACCTGTTCGGAATCCAGTCATGCATGTTGGCAGAGCCCTTCTATCTTCAAGCCACCAAGATAAACGCTTACTTGCCAGCTTCTCCATGAGCTTAGCCACGCACGACGTCAGTGATACAGGACGATACGAGGCTAAGTCTGTCATTTCTTTGCCGGGCTTCAGCACTGGGACAACACAAGCCACCTTCCATGAAGGAGGAACGTCGCCAGTCTCCCACACTCGATTGAGATAGCTTAGGAGCATCTTCCGGTGTTCCAGAGGCACGTTCTGCATCATCTGGTTGGTGATGCCGTCAGGACCTGGTGCACATCGACGCCGCAGGCTGCTGAGTGCTGTCTGTAACTCTCGAAGTGTAAACGGGACGTCCATCACAGGCGTAGATGTTGCAGGCAGAGCGCAGGGATGAACTCCAGAACTTGCACTTACAAATGCATCTGCAAATTCCTCTGCCAAGCACACGAGAGGTTTCTGCTTGCGCAGTGCAAGCGCTTCGAAAGGTTTATAAGGACGAGAATCACCAGCAAGACTGCCAATGACTCGCCAAATTCTCGTCATCGGTGAGAAAACCGTCAAGCTAGCGCAGAAGGACGCCCACTGCGACCTACAGAGCTTGTTCGTATGGCGTCGAATGGCAGAGTTAAGCCTATTGAAGGTCGTCTTCAAGGATCTGTCGTCCTTCTTCCGCGTCAGTTGTCGCTCCGCCCTTCTGCATGCTGCGCAAAGGTTCCAGAGTTTTAAATCCGGAGTCGGAAAATGATTAGGCAACTTGACCGTTGTTGTAGCAGCCATCTTACCAGAAATCATTTTGTCTATCACATCACCAGAAACACATGCAAGTTGCTCCCTGTATTTGTCCCAATTAACAACATGGCTAATTTTAGAGCCGCGCATATGGGAGTCGGCAGTAAACACTAAAATTGGATCGTGATCACTTCCCATGCGGTCAGGTGCAGTTGACCACTTCACGCGGACGTCAGATGAATGCAAGGTTAGGTCTATAGATGTGGCTGAGGCTGGAGGCCGGAAGAAAGTGGGACTTAAGTCATTGGCCACGCACAGGTCCAAACTGTCGATAACTTCTACAAGTTTGCGTCCGCGGCAATCTGTGTTCCTGTCACCACAGACAGAGTGATGGGCGTTGAAGTCCCCGCAGATAATTCGGGGCGCTGGGCAACGGTCACAAAGCTGCTGTAGAAACAAGTCCATTGCTACCTTCTTCCGCAGAGACACTTATACGGATGCAACAGAAAGAGTTCGGAAGCCAAGCCGTATCCTCACAGCCGCTACCTCAATACTCTCGGTGCAAAGATCGGTGACGTTCAAAGCCACATGAGGAATCTCTCTTCGTGCACTTCCCGCAGGAAATGACTTTATGCTGCAATTCTTATGGCCACCGTATCCAGTCAAAAATCTCCCGCTTGGTAGGCCAGCCTCCGAGAGGGCCAATACTGGAACACACGTATCTTTCAGAAATAATTTAAGTTCTGCTAATCGACTTATAATCCCAGCGCAGTTCCATTGCATAATAAACGGCACTTTTCGGTGATATTTAGTTGCATGAGGTTGAAGAAGACTAGCCATATTGTAAGGTAAAGGTCGCTGCGAAGGTGGTAATCATGGACTCAAAGGAAAGAACGAGCTGTAGAAAGTTCTTCAGGGTGCCAGTCTGCATCGCTTGAACATATGAACGCAGGACTTCAAACAAAACTCGCAGAAGGTCGGACAGGTCCTGATTTTTTAGCTCCTTATTTTGCTGTACGCACTGCCTCACAACTTCAACAAAAGTTGCGGACTGGGACCCACTCTTGGCCACTGCAGCTGGTTTCTTCATCTCTTTTGAGACGAGGGAATGTCCTCCATGTTGTCGAGTCTAGCTGTGATCTGGTTGCTGAGAATCTTGGACACTTTTTGCTGCAGCAGATCGAACAACCGACTCACCCACAGAGGACTTTGCCGTCTTGCTAGGCTCAGGTCGCTCACTGACGTTGCTTGTTACCACGCTACGAACTTCCGACTCTAACGCAGGGAACTCAACTTCCGAATCTAACGCCGGGAACTCGTCACTTCCAGGTATCCGCTTCTCAGTAGGTTGTGGTTTGGGACCACTAATGAAGGACAATCGGCGGTGTCAGGCGCTTACACGAAAGGGGCAGCCACCGAAACTCGCTGGATGGTCACCACCACAATTAGCACAAGCAAAATCTGCCTTGCAGGCTTTGTAATCGTGGGCGCCACCGCATCGTTTGCAACGTTGATCTTTGATGCAAACTTTTGCCACATGCCCAAAGCGTTGGCACCTAAAGCATCGGGGAGGAGGCTCAACAAACTCTTTGACTGCATGCTTGGTAAAACCAAGGTCATGTTTTTTGGGGTGCTCGGTGTTGGGAGCAAACGTTATCACAACAGAGTTAGTAGGTTTCGCTGCCCATTCTTTTTCTTGATTCTCCACCCGGCGCATCAGACGTTTCATGTGCTGAACACCTTGCGGTTTCAAGTAGTCAAGAAGGTCGCTTTCCGAATACCACACTGGTACTCCCCTAATAACACATGTGTTAGTCATGTAGGAGTGGGGCAGCCGGGCTTTAACTCTTATGTTGCCAATCTGAGTGCACCGGAGAAGAATGTCAACTTGCTCTTCCGTTGCGATATCTAAATATAGAGCACCTTGCGTTGTGAAGCGGCTGCGAATCGGTGCAGATCCCAGCAGTACTTTAATGGCTTCGAAGAGCCTGATAGGGTTCCGCTCTCTCAAATCAACACCTTTCTCTGTTGGCAAAACTACCACTGGGATTGCGACCGTTCTTTGCTTCCGATGACTCACCACCTTTAAGCCGTCGCTGTCCACTTCCGCCATATCAGCCACTTCCTCGTCAGGGTCAACGATAGTTGTGCTGTCCCCACTGAGCGATGATGACGCACTGGACTACTTATCGTCCCTGATGTCTGGCAGCTCCACACCTTGCGAGGCCATGGCCGCCTCCGCCACGCTGGCTTCTTTCGGATGGCGCTGTCCCTTTAAAGATGCCGGCGCCGGAGCAGCCGTACCCTTCCCATAGGGACAGTACCGCCTTAAAGATGCGGCCGTCTTCCAAGGATATAAATAACTCACTTAATGAATAGCAAAACCTATGCAAAAATTACAGAGCTGAGGTGACAACAGATCGAACAGCGTCGTCTTCCTCTTCCCTCATGCAACTAATCCTTTGTTTGCATTGAGCGAATTGTGTGACTAATCCTTCGCTTATTAAACACAATTCGCTCAATGCAAGTACTTTATATGACTACAAACTCCTGCTGCACATACATAAACATAACCTGCTACATTCAGCACACACGTCAGCTCGTTATGCACTGCGTAACGAACGGATAACAACACCACGAACACCTACAAATTTCGGAAGGGCTGTCCTCTCTTATCAAATACCCGCCGCGCTAATAAAGCGTGTGAATTCACAAATAAATTTCAGCATGAAACTATAACTTCAAGTCTCAAATAAGAAGTTTTTTGCTGAATGAGTGAAGAACCCTTTAACACAAGTGCATATTAATTTTTTCATGTTTCTATGTTTTCATTGTATGTTCGTAGTTGCCATATCTGTATTTGATTTTATCTTGCATTGTATATTATTTTCACTATTTCTAAATGCCCTGTGATGTAAAGCCTTTCAAATTGTGCTTTTGTAACTGTATTGCTTTGCTTGCTGTCTGTATGGTCCCCAGGTCCCCTCAAGTTGTCTATGACAACTTTTTTGCCTGGAGGACCCCCAACATTGTGTTGGAAATAAACTGAACTGGACTGAACCGTTGCAAGACCGTGCCCCTAGTTTGCACATGAGTAATATACACATTGCACTTGATGAAGATGTTTATGTCTGACAGCGCTGATATCACTGGTGCGGTGATGCCATTGTCACATTAATTTTTTAAAATTTTGTGGGCTCCTTTTTTTTTTCTTTCACTTTTGCCAAAAACAGGGACCACAAATTAACTAGATTGCTTTGAACACTTCAGTGGTCATTTCTTAACGTCCTCCACAAACTTTGCATTGGCAACTTATCCAATAAGTAAGTTAATCAACGTTAGCTAATTAAACTTAAATATTAGTTGCTTGTGCACAACGAAAAAGAACCATTGACTAGCATTAACAGATGCCTATCAACATACAGTGGATGCTGTTCCCGTAAAGCCCTCAGTTACTTTTTTCTTGGTTACGTTTAGTCTGGCACTTCTGGTATGTAACTTCATTAATTGTGGTTTCTGAGAAACCCATCTGGGTTTCGTTTTTCGGGCAGATGACAATTTTTCCCTCTCATGAACTCCTCCACCTGGCGGGCTTCCACAGAACTGACTTGCTGCAACTTAAGTGTTTTGCAAAGTCAAATAAAGAACACCTTTTCTTGATCCGCCTTTATTTCACTCATCTTGAGCTTTTTTACCAAGCTGTTCCTGAAGCATATCTTCTGCTCCAAACTTGCTACAATGTGCCAAATTTGCTCCTGCTAGAGCTGCTCCAAAACTCCCTTGGCTGCTTCCATATCTGTCCACTGCACAGGCCCTCTGTGCATCAGTGTTTAAAAAAAATTGGAGGACGCTTAAGCTATGCCTTCAAGAGTGGAACGCGATAGCGTTATCGCACCCCGTTCGCACCGCCTACTCAAATGATCTACGCCAGCCAAACGTCGCGATCGGCACAGATAGCCGGGCCGCGACGCGCCATGAAGGCGGACGCGATCATGGGGCGAGTGGCGCGCCACGTGTAGGGGCAGCGCCGTACATTGCGAGGAGGGGGTCTTCTGTGTTTGCCACAAGATGTCTCTGCGTGTGCGCAGAAGAAATGTAGTGGAAACGTACTTCGCTACTCATGAAACTGACTTCTGTAAGTTACATGGTCATAATTACCGATATACACCGCAGTATAACTTTCTACAGCACGTTTCTAAGGCAACACCGCATTCAACTCACTAGAGGCGATTTTGTCCCGCTTTGAACGAACGAACTCGTGGCTGAGTGGTAGCGTCTCAGTCTCACACTCCGGAGACCCTGGTTCAATTCCCACCAGCCCATCTTGCAAGATGTTTATTTATGAAGGGCCTTCTGGGATTTATCGCTCACGGCCGACGCCGACGACACCGGCTTTTCTGCGACACGAGTTCCTGTCGCGTTAAAACATAGTTCTTGAGAGAGACTCTGATAAGTTTAAGGTAATCTCCACCATAACATCACGTAAATTTGCTAACGTAATTGACTGGCACATTTATGCACTTTGTCCAAGTTGAACAGTCATGTACAGTCGACTTCCGTTAATTTGACCCTGACCGCACCGACAAAATTGATTGAATTATCAGGCTGGTCGAATTAAACAAAATGCATAAAAAAAATCTAAAACACGCAGCCAATTCAATTGGCAGTATTTGCCAGTCTAACACGCCCCCATAATCAAATGTGTGCCCAATTTCTGTGTATCCAAAGTCGAAAATTAATGTAGAAATACACTAAAGCTCCTAAAGAAAGTAGAAATCTAATGCGCACCCGATTTTTTTAGCAAACAAAATTTTGTTGCACAATGGTTGCTGGTTTCTTAAAATCAGCTTTGCCGCAGTACATTTGTGTGATGGGGTAAAGCATACAAACGCTGTGAAAGCGGTTTTGTATCCGATTGCACCACGCGGTTAATTTTCGTGTATATTTTCTTGAAGAAAAAAATCACATGAGAATCGGGTAAATACCGTAATCGAACATTGTGAGCTACGATTATTGCTTGAAAACCTTTCTAGGGTTGGCTGAAAATAGGCATTTTCGATGGGTGATTGACATGTGTTCAGCGTATTCACTGTCCCCTAAGCTCCGCTGCGACAGACTGCCACTAAAGGATTCGCTATTGGGGTCACCATAGGGGCCAAGTGTGTGCGTTCTGACTGGCCAAGTTCGAATTATCTGGCAAAGGCCAATTTTAGGATAGAAATAACTAAAGTTTACGCCCATAGAAATGCATGGGTGCCGGCTGGGACCTTGGGTTGGGACTGAATTAACCAGAGTCGAATTAACAGAAGCCTTGTATATTTCCCACTGCATTCTTAGATTGTCACCAACTATAGGTGATGCACGCTACTCATTAGCTCATCCATACGAGTGATGTTGTGCAGAACCAGTAAGGAACTGCTGCCAAAGGGTTAGATTGATGTAGAAATGTGCTGAAGTTGACTTGTCTTTGTGGCTTCTTTCAGAATGATATATTTGACTGGGCTAGAGATCATAGGATGCACCACAAGTACTCAGAGACAACTGCTGACCCACATGATGCGACACGAGGCTTCTTCTTCTCACATGTTGGCTGGCTTCTTGTGCGCAAGCACCCAGATGTACGTAACAAGGGCAAGAACATCGACATGAGTGATCTGCTGGCTGACCCAGTTGTCCGCTTTCAAAGAAGGTATGTGTCACTGTTTGGCAACTTTATCTGTCATATTGAGGATACCTTGTAACAGTAGTATGGCAGCTAACAATGGCATGGCACAGTGTGCATTTTGAAGCTGAATAAAAACTTAAAAAATAAGGTTGTTTACGTGGCCAGTGCATATGCATGGAGTAAACATGTTGCCAGAATATGAAGATACCTTAAAGTATTCCAAATGTGTTTTCATTACAAACCAAGCTGCATGTTCTTTGTTGTACAGGTACTACTTGCCCCTGATGGTGTCCCTTTGCTTCATCCTTCCGGCTGTGTTGCCATGGTGGCTGTGGGGGGAGACTCTGTGGAACTCGTTTCTGGTCTGCTCTTTGACTCGCTACTGCTTCACACTCAACATGACGTGGCTGGTGAACAGCGCCGCACACATCTGGGGAAACAGACCATATGACCGGCACATTAGCCCACGACAGAACCTGGTGACTATTGTTGGGGCCCATGGTGAAGGCTTCCATAACTATCATCACACATTTCCCTATGACTACCGCACCAGCGAGCTGGGCTGCCGTATCAACACAACCACGTGGTTCATTGACTTTTTTGCCTGGCTTGGTCAGGTTTACGATCGCAAAGCGGTGCCCACGAATGTTGTGGAGCGGCGTATGGAGCGTACTGGTGATGGTTCCCGAGGCCTGACAGCAGGCACACGCAGCTGGTGACTGTGTGGCTGCGTCAACCACCTGTCTCTTCTGCCTCCTCTGTTCCTCTATTATGGGGGTGTGATCTGACAAGTCAACCACCTCGGCCCTTTCTGTCATTTGGGACTTGTTATTTATAGTTGATGTCACACTGTGAAGTAATGTCACTTGGTTTATGCAGACTCGCTATTTATCAGGAAGTGTAGGTGAATGCTTCCATTGTTAGTGTGTTGGCAACCATCTTCTTTTGGCTGTTCATTGTCTCCTGCTGGACATCGCCTCGTCAGACCCGGTGATATTTTGATCAACACTGTATCCTTGCATGTGAAAGCACAACTAAGCTAGGTTGAGTGAAATAAAACCCTCATTAGAGTCTCCTGTGAGATAGCTGTTCAGTGGTCTTTTATTCCTATTATGCTCACTAGGCTTGAATTTTGCAAGCTACCTTTAGAGTCTATTGAAAGAGCTGTTGAGTGGTTTGCTTTAGTTTTCCTACTATGCTGACTAAATTTGAGTCCACAGAGGTTAGTTGCACAAGGCTGAAAAGAAAGGTTCCTGTCAAAGCCATGATGTAAACTGGTGCGAAACCTTTATCATATGCCTCGCATGTGTTGTATGTTAACTTTACTGCTGTAGACGATAGGCTGAACACACTCAAAAACATGAAACAGAAACACATGCCAACTGTGAGTCTAAAACATAGACATGGATACAGTGAAAAAAGAAATTTGTGTTCCCATTTAAGTGAGCACTTAATAGACACGTAAAACTCTGGGAACCAAATTTCTGCTACACAATTATTTCTAACTAGACCTAAACTCCCAGGGTTTTGGTTATTGCACAGTGGGCTGGTTCAAAATTGTTCATTGCATTGGGGATCATTAGCTTCCTTTGTTTACACAGTGGCCATCATATATGATATAATAAAAAAAGAGATGTTTCCCCATTCTGTGATAGTTTTACCATATTGTTTGAGTTAATGTTGTGTGCACTTTGACTAGCACATGTTTGGCTTTGCTGTGGCTAGCAAGCAACAACTTGTTAGCATCATTTAAGGGAAGGCATTACAGTAGTTGTTAAATCAAGGTGTTCAACAATGCCAGCTTACCCTAGTCGTGTACCTCAGTGCTGTAATGAAAACTTAAGTACAACAAAGGGTGCATTATAGTTATGAAGAATGAAACAAGAAACCATAACAAAAACAGTGGCAAGAGAACGGCAAGAATGGCATGTAAATTGAAAAAGTTTATATCACGCATTCATCCATGAAATAATTTAAGCTATGTGACTGCAGCATGATTATATGTCCTGACACAGCAGTGAGTGTGCAAGCTCACGGCAATGAATGCACTGCATTTACTTTTGGCACAAGAAAATCGGCCACTAGCAGAACTAACCAAGCTTGTGAAGAAGATTGAAGCACAAATTGAGCAAGCAATTGTCATTGTGTGCAAAAAGTCTTGTATAAATGTTCCTCTTTTGAAATGTTGTCTTGTTATTTTTCATTGTACGCTGTCGGGGAATTTAGCAGCATTTTACCATTTCCTGGGATATTTTTGCAGTAGGTTTGGAACAAAGATGCTAGGGTGTTGTACACCCAGTCGTGAATTGGTAAAATTTCTGCTTTATATATGTAATAAAAACGGGGGCGAAAAAGTTAAGGTAAAAATTCCTTTTCATTTATAGCTAGGGCTCCATGTTTTCGGAGTTAATTTTTCTTGAAATTAGGAGGGTGTTTTTCGGAATTTTTTGGCAGAAATTTGGCATTTATCGGAGTTTATTTCTCGTAAATCCCCAATTCTCTGAAATTCGGAGTTTAATTTTGGATTATTCTCAGTACTCCAAAATCATAGATGAAATGATATCTGAACACAAAAACATAAAAACACAGGAAGCGTATTTTAGTGGTCTGGATGGTTTGAACGCACACACACACACACGATCACAAATACCTAAATACAAAATAACTGTGTCTGTGCGTATTACAACCTTAAGGCTTGTTGTAATAGACGCAAGCATACTTTACAAGGTTGCTGTCACTGATGGAAGTGCGCTCCTTTCGATTGATTCTCAGCTTTGAAAATGCCCTTTCAACGTTTGCGCTAGAAGCAGGGAAAGCCAGGAGACTTGGCATGCAGCGAGAAAGCGCTGGACAGTGTGAAGTCTTCAAAACGACAGGGGCTCAACAATGTTACCGATTTCATAGTTCTGATAGTTTGCAAAATCACTCTTAAGTTTACTCATGTCGAAACACTAACTTAAATATCGGCACATAGGTTTCAAATGCGCAGGGTAGCAAATGCTTCACATTTGGATTCACAGTTTGAACACCACCAAAACGATTCAGTGATGTACTGGAGTGCATCGCAAAGATTCCTCTCAACTGTCTGTCTCCACTTATCAGCGACAGCAGCGTAGTATCCATGAAGGTCTGCGACAGTCATTGAGCGGTGATTCTCGTCAAGGAGATCCAACAGACTTGTGACATCTGCTGTGAAGACCTCAGGTGGGTCACGCAGTGACCCACCTGAGCTACACAACCTGGGTACACAAACCCTCGGTATGGGGTAAACCTGGTGTACCAGGGTGCCCCATGCCTCAAATTCCTTAATGATTAAGAGCACAGCGCATGATTTCATCTTAAGAAACCTCAGCTCTTAATCAGCAAGTCGCGCACAACTTCAGGCGATGAAACAAAAGTGTTCAGCTTCTCACACTTATTTCCCTTGGCATCATTGCTTCTCAAGACAGACAAAATGGCATGCCAAAAGTCCAGAACATCTTCTAGGGTTTCATAAAGAGAGAACCACCTAGACGGACATTCAGTCTTCAGCGACTTCATGGTCATGCCCATGGCCACGCACACAAGACCAACCTTACGGCGCAGCTCCCGCGACGACTTCAACAGGGCAGGAAAGTGCACAACAAGATTGGGAACTACCTTAAATGAGCTCGTCTTAATTCCATCCTCCAGAGGGTCGTTAATTAGGTGGCACGGATCTTTGAAGTGAAGTGCCTTGAAATTGGGGCTGGAGAGTTGCGAGTCCTTGTGAAGCTTCTGCATGTAGGAAGCTGAATTGGAGCACAACACAGCTTCCGGACAGGCCGCCATTGGAATCTCAACCTGGCAACGTTTAATGCTAGAACATTATCTAGTGAGGCGAGTCTAGCAGTGCCATTGGAATCTCAACCTGGCAACGTTTAATGCTAGAACATTATCTAGTGAGGCGAGTCTAGCAGTGCCATTGGAAGAATTAGAGGGCAGCAAATGGGATATAATAGGGCTCAGTGAAGTTAGGACAAAAGAAGCATATACAGTGCTAAACAGTGGGCACATCCTGTGCTACCGGGGCTTAGCGGAGAGACGAGAGCTAGGAGTAGGATTCCTGATCAATAAGGATATAGCTGATAACATACACAAATTCTATAGCATTAACGAGATGGTGGCAGGTCTTGTTGTGAACCTTAATAAGAGGTACAAATTGAAGGCCGTACAGGTATACGCCCCTACATCCAGTCATGATGACCAGGAAGTTGAAAGCTTCTACGAAGACGTGGAATCTGCGATGAGTAAAGTCAAAACAAGATACACTAAACTGATGGGCGACTTCAATGCCAGGGTAGGCAAGAAGCAGGCTTGAGACAAGTCAGTGGGGGAATATGACATAGGCTCTAGGAATAGCAGGGGAGAGTTATTAGTAGAGTTTGCAGAACAGAATAATATGCGGATAATGAATACCTTCTTCCGCAAGCGAGATAGCCGAAAGTGGACGTGGAGGAGCCCGAACGGCGAGACTAGAAATGAAATAGACTTCATACTCTGCGCTAACCCTGGCATCATACAAGATGTGGACGTGCTCAGCGAGGTGCGCTGCAGTGACCATAGGATGGTAAGAACTCGAATTAGCCTAGACCTGAGGAGGGAACGGAAGAAACTGGTACATAAGAAGTCGATCAATGAGTTAGCGGTAAGAGGGAAAATAGAGGAATTCCAGATCAAGCTACAAAACAGGTATTCGGCTTTAACTCAGGAAGAGGACGTTAGTGTTCAAGCAATGAACGACAATCTTGTGGGCATCATTAAGCAGTGTGCAATAGAAGTCTGTGGTAACTCCGTTAGACAGGATACCAGTAAGCTATCGCAGGAGACGAAAGATCTGATCAAGAAACGCCAATGTATGAAAGCCTCTAACCCTACAGCTGGAATAGAACTTTCGAATTTAATCAACAAGCGTAAGACAGCTGACATAAGGAAGTATAATATGGATAGAATTGAACATGCTCTCAGGAACGGAGGAAGCCTAAAAGCAGTGAAGAAGAAACTAGGAATTGGCAAGAATCAGATGTATGCGTTAAGAGACAAAGACGGCAATATCATTACTAATATGGATGAGATAGTTCAAGTGGCTGAGGAGTTCTATAGAGATTTATACAGTACCAGTGGCACCCACGACGATAATGGAAGAGAGAATACTCTAGAGGGATTTAAAATCCCACAAGTAACGCCGGAAGAAGTAAAGAAAGCTTTGGGAGCTATGCAAAGGGGGAAGGCAGCTGGGGAGGATCACGTAACAGCAGCTTTGTTGAAGGATGGTGGGCAGATTGTTCTATAAAAACTGGCCACCCTCTATATGCAATGCCTCATGACTTCGAGCGTACCGGAATCTTGGAAGAACGCTAACGTAATCCTAATCCATAAGAAAGGGGACGCCAAAGACTTGAAAAATTATGGACCGATCAGCTTACTGTCCGTTGTCTGCAAAGTATTTACTAAGGTAATCTCAAATAGAATCGGGAACACCTTAGACTTCTGTCAACCAAAGGACCAGGCAGGATTTCGTAAAGGTTACTCAACAATAGACCATATTCACACTATCAATCAGGTGATAGAGAAATGTGCCGAATATAACCAATCCTTATATATAGCTTTCATTGATAACGAGAAAGCATTTCATTCAGTCGAAACCTCAGCAGTCGTGGAGGCATTACGAAATCGGGGTGTAGACGAGCCGTATCTAAATATACTGAAAGATATGTATAGCGGCTCCACAGCCACCGTAGTCCTCCATAAAGAAAGGAACAAAATCCCAATAAAGAAAGGCGTCAGGCAGGGATATACGATCTCTCCAATGCTATTCACTGTGTGTTTACAGGAGGTATTCAGAGACCTGGATTGGGAAGAATTGGGGATAAAAGTTAATGGAGAATACCTTACTAACTTGCGATTCGCTGATGATATTGCCTTGCTTAGTAACTCAGAGGACCAATTGCAATGCATGCTCACTGACCTGGAGAGGCAAAGCAGTAGGGTAGGTCTAAAAATTAATCTGCAGGAAACTAAAGTAATGTTTAAGAGTCTCGGAAGAGAACAGCAGTTTACGATAGGTAGCGAGGCACTAGAAGTGGTAAGGGAATACATCTACTTAGGACAGGTAGTGACCGCAGATCCAGATCATGAGACTGAAATCATCAGAAGAATAAGAATGGGCTGGGGTGCGTTTGGCAGGCATTCTCAGATCATGAACAGCAGGTTGCCATTATTCCTCAAGAGAAAAGTGTATAGCAGCTGTGTCTTACCAGTACTCACGTACGGGGCAGAAACCTAGAGGCTTGCGAAAAGGGTTCTACTTAAGTTGAGGACGATGCAACGAGCTATGGAAAGAAGAATGATAGGTGTAACGTTAAGGGATAAGAAAAGAGCAGATTTGGTGAGGGAACAAACACGAGTTAATGACATCTTAGTTGAAATCAAGAAAAAGAAATGGGCATGGGCAGGACATGTAATGAGGAGGGAAGATAACCGATGGTCATTAAGGGTTACAGACTGGATTCCAAGGGAAGGGAAGCATAGCAGGGGACGGCAGAATGTTGGGTGGGCGGATAAGATTAAGAAGTTCGCAGGGACAACATGGCCACAATTAGTACATGACCGGGGTAGTTGGAGAAGTATGGGAGAGGCCTTTGCCCTGCTGTGGGCGTAACCAGGCTGATGATGATGGTGATGACAGCTACATCAGCTAAGGCCTTTCCAACCTTCTGAAAAGCGGTTTGTGTCAACGCACCAATCAGTACTGTCCCAGACAACGCACTGACGTCCTGAGTATGTCCTCAGTACGTGCTCGCAAGGACATTGCAACGTCCGGAAGACATCCTCTACTGGTCCTTGCAAAGGCCTAGAGAGGTCCTCATGTCCGGCCTCGGCACATCCTCAGAACATCCTCAGGTAGTCCACAGGGATTTTTCTAGGATGTTTTGAGGACTTATTAAGGTGCACTCTAGGCTTCCTGGAATGCTGAATTTTCGCATTCAATAACCTCATTTAGCTTTTAACAGAACGTAACACTAAGGCATGCTTATAGGCCGCATATATTGCTGCGTCCAGAAGTCGATCATTAATGAATGGAATGCCTTGGTAGCCTCGGCTTGCTGGTTAATATACAAGGCTAATTTACATATATTAAGCAGCCAATGCTGACAGGGCATTACGTGACAAAAGTAGCACAAGCTCTTGCCATGATCAGCTAATTTTCAACACATGCACAGTAAGGTTTGGTTCTGCTTAATTGCCTGACGTGTGGTTGCACATTGACTCGGCTACTTCATCTATCGCACGAAACTCCATGTTGAAGGTGCCATGAGCACCGTGCCCAGATAATGTCAATTCTGCCTTTTGAATCATGGATGAAATTCCGGCTGGAAGAAAATAATTTTTCTTTACCAACGAAAATTAATCTAGCTGGTTATAAAAAGTATCTGTAGCAGGCAATGCATACGGGTAATGGTCATGGCACCTGCTAAAGCAAACACAAATATAACCAGTTTCCCAATGACTAGAGTTTATTATGAAAGACTGTGGTGGCACTTGCCAAAGCCAACATTTCTTCAACGAAGTGCAGTTTCCTGACTAGAATATTATGAATGACTATGCTGGCCCTTGCCAAGGCCAGCAATATTCTTGAACAAAGTGATTCCTCTTGAACTTTGAGGCATTTAATCTGAAAAATCTGAGTGCACATCCAGTGAGCCTAGAAGAAAATCATATACTGTGATTATGAGCACTGATAATGACAATGGTTCTGCAAGAATATAAATATTGCAAGTACAGCAAACGCCAACTTCTCAAACAGGCATCCCATGCAGCTATGTTGGGTGCCAGACAGCATCCAAATTGTCATATGGGGATCAAACCCATAAGCACGAGAACAGTCGCCTCCAAATGCTAAGTATTCATGCAAGATAATGTTTTGAGTATTTTTCACGATAGTCTAAATACAAAACTCACATTGAGATGTGGCAGCCTTGGCCTGCTGTTTTCGCAGTTTTTCGCCAGAGTGGTGCAGCCACACCTTTATTACACTCTCGACATCACTTCTTTCTGATGTAGGAAAATTTTGCATTACAGCCCCTGAAAGATGCATTGGAGATTACTTATGCAACATTGTGTATATACAAGCTCAAAGCCAAACATTAACATTATCCAGAAACAACAGAAAATTACATATTAGCCATCTTAGCTTGCCCAAGTACGATAGTACTTGGCCCAGCTGGTTTAACATCCTCAGCTTGACATTTACGAAGTATGTAAACCCGCACAACTTTGACTTTTGAAATCGGGAAAGGAAATGGTTCTACCAAGTTTCTTTTTACCTACAATATGGGGAACCAGCGCGTCGAAAAGAGTGCGTTGCACGCCGCCCTGGCGACGAAACGCGGCATATTCCAGCCGCTCGACCAGACGACACGTCCGCGGCCGTATTATAGTTCGTATGTTTCCGTTTTCGCGTCGCTTCAAGTGAAGAAGTGATGAAAGAAACTTATTAAGCTTTATATATTTTTCACAGTGTGTCGCGGCAAGCACGTGTGTCCAACGGTTGCGCCATGTGCCGTTGCCATGCTTGTGTGGCAGCCTGCCTCGCAAATCTAGCGGCTATGGTGCCAGTCGTGCTGCGCTATGGTTTCGGAAGTACTAGTTGGCCTGAAGACATTCCATACTGCTCTGGCTAGACATAAAAAAAATTCTGATGTTACTTCGCCACAGCAGTCAATGGAGAAGAAAGCTTTATCGCATCAGCTGACTCGCGCAAGCAAAGGTTTGAGTGCTCCGCTGCTTAATCCGTAACAACCCTGGCTACATTTAGCACTAATTAGATAAATTTGCCGGATACATCTCAGCGCCGAGTCCTTTCCGCATGCGCATTCTTAAAAACACATAGGCGGCTTAGTCGCGCGTGCGCCGGCAGTATGCGCACATAACTCGTATTCCAAAGCAGCTTTCCTCCCTCATAATTCTTGGCAATGGATGGATAATATTTACCTTTCGTATCGTTTGCTTGGTGCGGTGGCACTGGAAGGGGCTTGGTGGTGGTATTGCGAAGAAAAAATGGTTGGTACATATGCCGGATGGTGCATGCTATTGCTCATTTTGTTTCCGACGAAATGCCGACTGCAGATTCTGCTGTTTGGTACTAGCTGCCATGGCTGACCGTCTTCACTATCGAATAAACCAAGCATACATGCGAAATTCGATTTAGAAACCAGCCCGACACCGCTTGACTGGGCGACAAGACGGGAAATTACTCCGCTCGCCTGACTGCTTGGATCCAACGCCGCCTCCATTCTTGTTCGTAGGGTTTAGATGCAAAGAACACAGAAGGATACATCCTCCCTCATCCCGACGTAATTGTGGCACTTGTATAAGCAATAGTATCGTCGGCGTCCTTTTGTTTTCCTTTGACTTTCAGGGCACGCAACGCCACTACCAGTCGCAATTTTCATCTGTGGGAGCGGCTGCATTGTGCACGTTCTGACCGCCAGAGCAGCGCTGCAGGCGTCGTGAAAACTCCAGCGCTGGTTCCCCATAAGCATTCAGGCAGTCAGTGCCTAGTGATTGTGTCAGCCACTTGCAATGCAGAAAAACTTTTCTTTCCTTTTTGCCAAGCCAACTGTACTGCACAGCCACTTCTTGGCTGAGCAAAATTCCTAAAATGCGCTGTGTTGCGGGTCCTATGCTGCTGAACACATCCGTTGGAGGACAATTCTAGGCTAATCCTGCAACTGACATCCTCAGGACATCTTCAGAACGATGCAGAACGGACGAGGACGCCTGTACCTTTTCATGACGTCCACAGGACATCCTTAGAACAACAAAGAACGGACGAGTATGTTTGTACCTTTTGAGAACGTACTCAGGACGTCGAGTGTTGTCTGGGACGTGTTACACTGCTGAACTACTTGCAAGTCTATCATGAGGGCCCTACGTCCAGGAAGCTCGTCGTCATAGAAGGTTGCAAGCACTGCCACTGCCAGACATCTACGGACTTCCAGCGACTCGTCGATGGTGATGGAAATGGGGTGGTCTTTCATCGAAGAGCTTATCGTCGCAATGTCTTTTGCACTGACCTCATGTAGGTATTTCTGATATAGTTGATCACTATACCTGGTATCGTGTATGCTGCCAGACACTTGCTTCGAAAGAGGCTGCCAAGAGGTCTATCGGCCTGGTGCAGTGGAATCCCATCATGAGAGTGCACGGCAAAACTGGCACAGGATGTCATCTGCGTCATGGTCTGTTGGATCAGGCCCGTGTGATGCATTCTTCCAGCGAGCTTTGCTGGGATAGTTGCCTAAGGGATACGAATAAAAAGATGATGGGAACAAATTGTATTGCGACCATGTGAAGTCTGTTAAGACACCTGGCATAGGAAGAAGCGTGCACAATAAACGGAGAAACCGTGTCAGGCTGTACAAAGTACGCTTCATACACTCTCAAATAGCCGTAAATTCGGAGCACCAACAGTTAAAAAAAAGACTCGCCTGTGTCTAGACGGGGCTTCTTCAGTTGGACGTGGCGTTGCGATTGTAGATGCTCCGCAATTCTCAAGGTGCCTTTGCTATTGGCTATGCTAACTGTCGCATGACAAAACTTGCAAACAGTGACTCCTTGAGATGACGACTCTTCAAAATCACTAAACTCCTTTACGTAGTTGCTGGAAAGCTTTCGTTTCATACCCATTTTGCTTTCCCAAAATTTCTGTTCACGCGCTACAGAAATGCGTCATGTGAGCATGCCATGCTTTCTGCCAGCAGGCTTTTTGCACTTGATTCGGTCCCCTGGCGTACAAGTGCCACCAGGGGACCGTGTATCAAGATGTCTCGCTCTCCTGGGGGCGACAAGCCCTTTGTTAAATGTGCAATGAGTGCAGTCTACGAGATACTGCTGACGTGAGGAAACATTTATATCGGCCAAGCTGGCTGATGTATCAGTGACCGCTTAGAACATGCCCTTTATTGAAAGGCTTTCGATAAAGAATGGAACAGGGTCATATTGGCCGTTAAAATCGGAGTTTATCGGATAACTCCGAATTGTTTAAAATTTTACCGGCGAGTGTTTACCGGATTTTTTTTTATTTATCCAAAAACACGGAGCCCTAGTTATAGCCCACAGCACAGACATTTCTAAGGTTTGCGAGCTACGCGCACACACACAGTTAAGGGAAAAAAAAATCACAATTGCTACTTAATGAATAAAGAATTTCTGGCTGCCAATCTGCAAGCTGTGCGTAGACGTAATTTACGTGCAGCATCTACGTTTACTGTTGCAAACATTATAGGTGCCAGTTTGGGTGCGACTTCAAGCAGTTTTCTCGCTCGTGGAAAAGTTACACACCTGAAAGTGTGCATTAATGACCAGGTTTTCTTGAGCCTGTGCGTCCTGCTGGCCTTGTATTTGACTGCTGTGCATTACATTTTTGCACCCTAGTTAGAGAATCTGCATCATAGTAACAGTGGTGGCATCTATTAAATATTTGGAGCTTGTGCAAAACTTCTCACTGTTCCAAATGAGTATTAAAATGTTACCGGAAAGCTGCTGGTTTTGCAACTCTAAATAACCCTGTGTTTGGCATCGAGACTTGCTGTGACATTTAATACATGGCTAGGTCGGTCATTGAGCATCAGTTGCACATGAAACTGACCATGTGATAAGCAATGCATATACTATAGGAGTAGCTCCCCTCACTAAGACCTAGTAACACCATCCTGGTTTGTAGAGGTAATAGGTGCCACTACAAACCATGTTTTTGGTGCCCAGGGTGTAACGCATACAGGAGCGAAGAACCAGTAGCTGACCTGCCATGGTGGCTTTGGCATTGGACTGCTAAGCCCGAGGGCGCAGGATTAGATACCGGCCACAGCGGCCGCATTTCAATTGGGGCAAAATGCAAAAACACCCGTGTATAATACGTTGGGTGCATGTTAAAGAACCTCAGGTGGTCAAAATTAATACAGAGTCCGCCACTGTAGCATGCCTCAATCATTGTGGTTTTGGCACGTAAAACTACAGCTTGTTAAAGAACCAATAACATGTCAGCTGCCCTTGTCCAAACTGTGACGTACATGCCTTATAGGTCCTCTTCAGAACAAAGTTAGAGCTGCCATCAGTTATCAGCAGAAAAATTCAGAGCTTTTGGCACAGCAGCTTTCATTTTGCGCTTTGCTTTTCAAGCAGTCAGTCTTCTCGTAAACCTGGCATGTGACTGCTTTTCAACGAAGTTGGCTGCTGCTTCAAGTAGGACCACAGATGGAGTCGAGCTGAACTGGAGGGACGAATGGCTGCTGGTAATTGGCAGCATTAAACATCCAAATGTAAAATGAAAAGAACTTGGCCCACAAGGTAGGTGGAAATTTTTCTTCAAGTGCTGCATTCAACTGTGGCAAAAAAACAACATAGGCTGTGATACGATCACCACAAAGAGTAGAACCTCTTAATTTTTGAATAATCTGTTAAATGTGCATTAGGTGCTGAGGAATGTTATTTTTTTAGTGAGAACCTACAAATTGTTATGCGAGGTGCTATGACCACATAGAGCGAGAATGGCTAATACACGAAACACTGTTTTGCATTTCTCTTCCCTTGCTTTATGAGTATGGTTGCCATAAAAAACTTGGCACTGAGAGGGGTTGGTGGGGAGGTGCGAAATCTATGCAAAAATACAAATAATTAAAGTAGCTATATAGTGGGTCGATTAAGGGAGAACCAGAAATTTGGCAAATGGGTTGCTGGTGTGGAGGGTTGAGCTGGCAGCTGGCACCATGACGGAAAAACCGGTCAGGTGGCTACCTTAATCATAGTGCTGTGTGCCCACTATGCTACATACTTTCATGCAGTGTATCCACAAGTACGTCCTGTGACAGTTACAAACCACTTTACTGCTGCTTTCAATGAGAAGAGCCAATTGGAACTGAAGTGTACTGGAAGCCCTCCAAAAATAGTTGTAAATTCTAAGGAAGAAGGATGGTAGATAGCCTGTTGATAGCACAATCCTGGCTTGCAGCACTAGACCTTGTACATGTTTTTCAAAGAGGGACTTCACATATGTCTTCAAGATTACATTAGGAATCTTTTTTTTTATAAGAGTTGGTGGGTAGGTTGAGTGTTTCACAAATTTTCTTGGAAAGTGAAAATATTTCTAGTTGGTTAAAGTAAGGAAATTCTTCCATAGAAGCTTTAAAATTCAGTCTTTTGAAGTTGTTCTTAAACATCAAAATAAGAAGGTTAGTTAAAACAAGAGAGAATTGAGGAGAGGCAGGGAAGTTAACCAGAAGCATGTCCGGTTTGCTACCTGGCAGTGAAGGGGATTAAGACATAAAAAGAGAGGCACTAACTGCGCGCATGCAGGAAGGTGCACGCCAAGTCTATAAACAGTTGCAGGTGTCAGTCAACTTGAACTGCAGTAGTGCTCTCATGGTATTCTGTTCTAGCAACGCACATGACAATTGTCCTAGAATCATTGCCTTTGAAAAATATGTTGCATCCAATCAGTCGAATGCTGTTTGTAAAAATATGCCCCTCAAAAAAAATTCGATCAGCACTGCCAGGCTGACAATACTCTAGATGACGTCACAGGGGAAACCAATGAGATCACTCACCCAAGTGCCGTATCACCAATTCTACAGAGAAAATGTGCATATTAAAGGTGTTTTTTTGATCAGCAGGGATGTGTAATCTTTGAAATGCAATTATAAATCTCAATGTTTATGCCAGATGATGAGCAAAATGAGAACAAGGTAAAATCATCGTCTTGATTTTCCATCTCCCGCCTTCCCTGTGTTTTCCCATGTTTATGCCAGGCATTTGAAAGTGACCCTTACTAGAGAGCTTCGGCTTGTCTGTGTAACATATTACAGTTTGTAGAATACTGGGACACCAGATCCAGGCATCTACAGAAGCGCTGGTGATGCTCTGGTGATGATCTCGTGGCACTTTCTTCGACGGACCATTGTGTAGCACTCTCTAGAGTGCAAATCTTGAAGGCTATGCTTTCGCTGGTTGAATGCGGCGGAAGTGATTTTGGTGGCCAAAAATACGTCATAGGCATTGTGTTTTGGACACCGCAGATATATGCGAGCAGGGGGCGCAGGGGGTACACAACAGACACATAACGACGCGAAGTATCCCAGAAGCATCGCCTTCGAAGTGTTATTTAAAATTAATTTCCAAAATAATAATGTCCAAAACATGGCGCTTACGACGCGTTCCTGGCTCCACTACTGCTTCTGGCGCACGCAGTCAGCAAAAGCATGGCTTTCGAAACTGGCTTTAAATTGTTCCCCAGGGAGAGCCGTTGCTGAGGTAGCTGGGGGCAGGGAAACCGTAAAGCCCCTTAAACTTCGTAAAGTAGTGCCACGCTTTGGAGAATGCCGCCTCCTCCTCGCGCGCTCTGGTCGAGGCCGACGCCGCGTCGCTATTGGCCTAATAGCATCACGTGGGCCCTCGCGCCGTGCATCAGCGCCATTTTTGCTCGAGAAGCGTCTACGGAGTGGCGAGGAGCGCATGTTGCGCCGTTGCTATGCTTGAGCAGTGTAGGCCGCGCCACGGTCGAGGAGGGAGCTCGAAATAGAGGAGAAACGAGGAGTGAAGGCGGAGGAGGAGAGTGTCGCTACTTTACGAAGTTTAAGTATGGTTTAAAGGAATTTTAGGTAACCGCCAGTTACCTTGGTGGGTCTGACGGGTCCTTATTGAAACTATGCTTCTAGATAAGCAGCTTGTAGCTGCTGTAGCCAACGTTCGCTGTAGCCACATTGGCCCTTGTGACTACGAGACGTTCAACGTTCATTTGAGGGATCTCCAGCCGTTCGTGCGCAGGCGCGAGTAAGAGCGGGAGTGAGAGAGAAAACCCGGGGGCTTTTGCAGCGGGGTGGTGGTGGTGGTGGTAGAAACATTTTATTCAAGAAGTTAATAAGAAAGTTGCTGCGGGGGATCAAAGCTGGAAGCAGGGGCAGCCCGTGGGTTGGGGCCGCGGAGGCCGAAGCGTTCCGGGGGTGTTCGCATAAAAAATTGACTGTCCGCGATAGCCGATCTCATACACCCCTGACACGCGCTGGCGTCGCCGAGCTCCAGCCAACGGACCAGTCCGGGTTCTAGCTTTGGTGTCCCCGTTGCTGCTTTGTTGTCGTGGAGGCGCCGCCAATAATGCTAAGTAATGACACGTCGTTACATACAATTAGTAAAAAAAAAAAAAACACGATTGAGAAAAAGAATGAAACCTTTATTTGAAGCAGTGACTTGTCAGTCGAGGTGAGTACGTATAATTACGTCCAGCCGCCAACTTGTGACGCTAAGTTCACCACTACCACACCCCGCGACTGGTGCAACATCAGTCAGAACTTCTGAAGGTACGTCGGACAGACTTTCTCGCGCCTGCGGCGCTGGTGCCGAGTCAGTAATCGTCACGGGTGGCCTTTCACCCACTTGCGTTCAACCGCGGTTGCTAAGGCGCTCTGCCTTCTAGATTTTCAATATATGCGCGCGAGAAAGCTATGATCCGTCACCTATTTTACCACGCCAGCGTCCGAGCGTAAACAAACGCCCCCACTCCGCAACGCCGGCATGCCTAGGGACAAACGCCTACATAAAAACCTCCTCCGTAGTGCCTAGACAGAGTCATATATTCAAAGAGCAAAAACCCCCAATTTATCTCTCGCGTCCGCTCTTACTCGCGCCTGCGCACAAGCAGCTGGCGATCCCTCATATGAACGTCTCGTCCACAATGCCAGCACGCCTAGGGACAAACACCTACAACGCGCGCTAAGAAATCTTCTCCGTAGTGCCTAGGCAGAGTCATATTCCAGGAGCAAAAGCCCCCAAATTTTCTCTCTCGCGTCTGCTCTAACTCGCGCCTGCGCACAAACGGCTAGCGATCCCTCAAATGAACGTCTCGTCTTGTGACTGCTTGTGACGCCGGTACAAGCCAATATGCAATCCACTCAGCGTCCGTCAGCCGCAGTCCAGTCGGAGTCGTGTGGTTTGTGATGTTGGTGGTACAAGGAGTTGAGTGGGTCCGAGTCTGGCAGTTCAATAGGTCGACTAAATGCGTGTAGCAATACGGATTCGCGTTGGTCATCAGTATTTCAAGGCCAAGACTTGCGCATTGTGTTTGGCACAATACATGTGGCATGAGAAACAGCCACTCAATCTTACTATGCGCAGCCTGTGTTGGATACGATCCGTCAAATGGTAAAAGTAACCATGCACGACCGGTGTCACGTCCGTGCTGTGTTTCCCCCCATATCTAATCAGCAGATCTAAAGAAGTTACATCAGGACTATAGTGCCATTGGTTTGAACGATGACACTTATTTACCACATGATCACGAAGTGTGAAATTTTTATCTGAATGAAATACAGCGCTATGGTTCCCGCGGATGTGCGCGGAGTCCAGACTGACAGCTCGCACAATGCCGAGGCAAGTAAACTTTTCTTAAGAAGTACAGACCGTGGATTTAACATTTCACTAGCTTAAGTGCATAGTAGAGAAAATAAGAAAAGAGGAAGCCCCCTAATTTCTAGCGTTTAGGCTCCTGTAAAAGCAGGTGAAAAGAAAAATTAGCAGCCTTGTTTGAAAGGCATGTCATCAGATATGTACTACTTCGAGGTGATTTATTTCGTGATGACGCAGCTCTTATCTAGTCGCCTACGAACACAGTACAATTTGTTCGAGCTTTGTACTGAAGGCTTAATTGCTTAGTAAATTAGGTCATTAAGTGGCAAGGTATGCTATCGAAAATCGTTTTAATGCATGTTTTGCATCAGATATAAGTGCCTTTGCGCCGAGTGGCTGACATGTTTTCAGCAATGTAGTGCAAAAATGTTGACGGCATGCTGTGCAAAATAATTGTGCATCTAACTTCTAGTTGCCTATCTCTGCAGGCAGAACGCTGGCCTTGTGATGGTTCAGTGTGGAGCTTGCGTTCGGAGCAGCCCACGCCCAGCTGTGAGAGCAGCACCTTGGATGTGCTCAAGCTGGATACTGATGAGCTTGCTGTGAGTTGCCAAGACAGTTGCACTTCCTTTTTGCCCTTCTGTATGAGTGAATGTTTCCCAAAGGTATTACTGTGCAGTGTGCCTAAAGTGATGGCACTTTCACATTCACTTTATTTCCTTAAAGCCCTCACTTGGGGGTATTACATAAGGGGTGGTTTACAAATAATATGAAATACAAAGAATATCAAATGAACATTATTATTAGGCGTAATGCGAGGCAAATGCTTCTATGAAGGCAAATGAGCTGGGCATAGGAACGATGCTGTGCGCAAGGTCGTCCCAGTCTTTGGCTGTTCGAGGGAAAAAGGAAGATGCAAAGGTGATAGTACGCATGTGTGGACGAGCTACGTTTAAGGAATGTCCTATGCGATGGGATACACTGTGGTAAAATTTATGAAATAGTGATAAGCTGGCAATTAAATGGCAATGGGAAAGGGTTTGTATGCCAGATTCTGCTTTTAACGAAGTTATGCTGATGAAAAAGAGTGAATGAACCGGATGGCACGATTCTGAAAAGCCTCAAGGGCGCTGATGAGGAAATTCTGGTGAGGGCTCCAAATGGCTGATGCATATTCTAGTTTGGGTCGTATAAGTGTCTTATAAGCTAATAGTTTCACATGCTGTGAAGCATTTTTTAAGTGATGTAAGAACCCAAGTGATTTGTTAGCTGATGAGATAACGTTAGTTGCCAGTCGAGATCATTTGAAACGGTAACACCCTAGTACTTATAATTAGTGACAGCCTCAATTTGCTGGTTGGCAGTTTCATATTGAAATACCAAGGGGTTACAACAGCGAGAGAATGAGATTGATTTACATTTAGTAGGGTTTAGGACCATTAACCAATGTTTACACAAATTTTGAATGTTGTTTGTCTTCCTGAAGAGCGATTTGGTCATTATTGTAACTGAGCAATAAATAACACAATCATCAGTGTACATGTAGATTTTGCATGACACACATAATGGTAAATAATTAATGTATATTAAAAGTAGGAGGGGGCCTAATACAGAACCCTGAGGTACGCCTGACGTTGCGGGTAGGGGCTCAGAAGTATTGTTATTAATGTACACCAACTGCATGCAATCTGTAAGGAATTGTTCGATTCATGTTAAAACTGCAGGATGTAGATTTATCTGTGAAAGTTTTATGAGAAGTTGTTGATGAAGTACTTTGTCGAATGTTTTTGTACAGTCAAGGAAAATTGCATCAGTTCGTATCTTAATATTGAGATTTGAGTGTAGGTCATGAAGAAAAATAGCTAATTGTGTTTCGCAAGTTAGTCCCTTCCAGAATTCGTTCTGGGATTGGTTAAAGAAATTGTTAATATCAAGGAAGTTAATTATATGATGGCTTATATGACACTTATGATGTCTGGTTACAGTGATGAACTTCTTGTACATTTGATATTGAAGGTGCATAAAATCATCTCAGATACAAAATATAAATTATATGATTGTAACGATAGGGTATGCTGACACTCATAATTATTCTAACTCAGTTGCATTGATTTCTGTGAATATTTTTTTATAATTACTTTCATTAGTTCAGCTAACAATGCAAACCGTTACTTACTCTGCTTGTGGGGTACTTTTTACTCTCGCTGTGTGTGTGGCCTAACTTTTTTTTTTAGCTTTACGAAAGGAGATCACATTGTTGGACTGCATACGAAGTTTTGTATGGGAAAGTATTGCCAGACGTAGCATGTTGTAACAGAATGTTAGTCCATGTTGCGTTCATGGCACATGTGCTGGCATTTGCTGGAACTAGTGGTAGTAATAGCACAAATGTATTACTGCATACTTGCCAGTAAATATGCACATGCCCAAGCTTGCCTCGCACACCTGCACTCCATTTCACAATTCGGCAATGGATTGCAAGGTTCTGCTAGCATGAGCCAGTGAAATTTGCAATTGTGTGAATCCATGGGTGTCTCTCCTTGTCGGTCATTAGTTCAGTCTTGAGCACACTGTCAAGTGCCAAAGCACACCTCGCAGCTTCCTCACCAGTGCCCTATGATTATGAAATAGTGTATAGTTATTACAAAATTAAAAAATAAATGCTGGGGTCTTACGTGCCAAAATTATGATAGGATTATGAGGCATGCCGTAGTGGGCGACTCAGGATTAATTTTGACCATCTGGTGTTCTTTAACATGCATCTAATCTAAGTACACAATCACTTTTGCATTTTGCCCCCATGAAATGCGGCCACCTCGGCTGGCAATTTAACCCACGACCTCGTGCTTTGCAGTGCACTGCCATAGCCGCTAAGCCATTGCAGTGTGTAGTTATTATTAGCAAAAGGCGCAACACATGGAATTAGTTAAACATCTCTGCTGATTCCAGCTATGAAAACCACTTATGCACACTTTTGATGGCATCGCTGAAGTAGAGGCTGTTGGTGAACTATTTATTTTCTTTTAAAGAATACAAACTACAATGCGTCTCTCAGAAGGGAAACTTGATTCCTTTGGTAGGCAGTTTCTTATTGCATTTCACTGCAAACAAAACAAAGTCAGGGAACCAACAAGTTCATTCTGATTACATGCTTGCATGTCAAACCTATCACCATGGTCGTGAAGAAAAAAAAAAGAAAAGTGGATCGGAAGCAAGCTTGTGCACAGGCGTGTTTACTGACACTTGTTGAGAAACAAAGTTGTGTAGTGGTTTACATCAAAATCTCACTGCAGAATGATATAGACCCATCTATATTTAGCTTGCATGCAGATTAGTGAACAGACTCATTTTTTTATTTACAGTTCTTATTTGTGTTGTGAAAATTAGGATCTCAGGTTAGCTTGTGTTACAATCCATGTTTGATAAACATTTTTTTTCCACTGCTATAATATTGTTTATCTTCGCATGCTATATAGATTTCCATTCAAAATAGGTTCATTATTGTGTCAACATTTCAGAACCAGTTAACGCTCCTAGATGTGCAAGTGTTCTTGAAAGTTCACCCACAGGTAAGTTGGAGTACTTTTTAAATGTAGAAAAAAAGTGATGGTGGTGTTGCAATAACTTGAGAGTTGCATTAGACTAACACTGGTTAACCGGAGGAATCGCCTTGGTTATATTTTGGTTCTAAGTAAAACAAACATATCCTCACAATTGCTTTCTTTCTTTTTTTATTTTTCCTTTCTTTTTCTCTTTTTCTGGAAACAAATTTCTCAGCAATTAAATGTTTTTTAAAAATGACAAGCCCTTGACACACATGCAACATGCAAAAAAAAGTTTTTTTAGCGTCTTGGTTGCTGTTGGGAAATCTTTTTTTGCTGCTTTTTTGTGTCATGTAGTCATTTTAGATACTAACGTTTGTAATGGTTCCTAAGCACTGTTATTGAGTGAAAGTAATAATGAGGCATGAACTGAGGATCCCTTGTAATTACACTAAAGCCTGTTACATCTCAATATGGCGATGAGCATTGACGTTTCCCACGAGGCTGTCCTGTCATCAGCGCACGCCCAGGCGACGACATAGACTGTGATGCACAAACTAAGGGGCTCACTTTGAGGCAACAACATCTGCTGCCCTCCGTAGAAGCAGTGATTACCGTGAAGATCACCCTACCTGAATCTCACTCTGACAAGCTGAACTAAGTGATGAAAGGGGCCAACACCGAAGGCTGCCGTCAGAACAGTGTTGACCTCGGTTTCTCAGATTGCTACGCTCTTGTGCCATATGCTGTGGCGAAGGTGCAATATAGGAGGCAGAGCCGGCAGAACGATGCGACGTCCTGGGAGGGATTTTGCGACTGATTCAACGATTGTGATTGGCCGAGATACAGTCATCAGATTCCCTTGTCTAGTCTCCTATGGAAGGCGATGGTATTAAAAGCGGAGACCTTTGGTGCAGTGAAGGGGCTGACGTGTCCTGATGTGAACTCAGACATTTAATATGCTCTTGCATAGAGTGGGCTTCCGTGTCTGGAGCCAGTGTAAATAATGTAAAATAAATCCTTTTTCCTTCATTCCTACTACCGGACGTACTCTTCAGTGGGCTTGGTGGATTCCTGGCCTGGACGCCACCTCGAGCCGCAAGAAGCCATGCACATTGTTGCACTGCATTTATAATAGACTTACTAATACATTTTTTTTTCATTTGGAGATATGTTCACTTGCCATTTGTCATTCGTTATTTTTGTGGCTGCAGGATATCATGCAAGAAAGTAGTCCCAGATGTATGTTCATTCATTACTCTCATTAACCATTAGGCTTTTGTATGTTATCTTTGGTACATTTTCACAAAGATTTATGGTGTCTCTTTCAGTGACAAAGTATGATAGGCTTTAGCAAAACTTTAATGATTTCACTTCCAACAGAGTTAAAGGGACACTAAAGAGAAAAAAAGTAACTTGAGCTGCTTTTATAATTTACCTTTCTTCAGTACCAAAAAAACCCACTTCTACCATGAGAAGAAGAGGCTTGGTGAGCCAGAAAAGACACAGAAATTCAACACTGGTGGGTAACACTGCCTTGGGGAGAAGTACCTGCACCAGCTCGCCATGACATCATGGGTTTTGATGGCATCTGCTTGGGCGTAGTTAATTTTTATTGGCATAGATCCGTATTATAAAAGAGCCAGAGAATACATTTAGCAAGTTTCAAGAACCTTTGCTGAGCCACAATGGCCCAAACACTAAAATTTATTTTGAAATCAGTGACGTCACACTGGGGATGTACTGAAGCTGGGGTTGCAGCACAAAATTTGAAAAATGAAACTTCTGCTTTCATTTTCTATTATAGTAATCAACCTCACTCTATGGAAGTAACAAACAATTTTGAAAGAATACTTTGTCTAAACTGATTTAGTGTGTCTGTTTAGTGTCCCTTTAAGCTGCAGGCAATTGCTTTTACTGTGAAAGTCAGGCTTTTGAGTCGCTGTTATTTTGAAGGGGCACAAGAGAAACTGTTTGCTTAAGCTAGATGGCAGGTTACACTTCCTGAATGCAGCTTAGTTACTGAGAATGGAACACATGCACACTGCACTCTTGTAATTGAACGAAAGCTCAACCTGGAAACTTCTGAAGTGTTTTCTTGCATAATGAAGGCCAAATAAAGTGCAGGAAAATGTTGCAAAATGTGAGATATTGCAGAGATGCATAGTTGCATGAAATTGCAAAATGGGAGTTCCTCCATTTTGATAATAAGCCACCTTTTCTTTAGTGAACAAATGAAGGTATAATACTAAATGTAATCAACGAGTCTGTCTTAATTTAGTGTTATGAGTTACAGTTCATTGAACTTCATTGCGTGCTGATTGTGCACCTTGTGGCTGCAGTAGTGGCATAACTTGAAACACTCGGGAACTTCTGCTGGCAGGTACACAACTGTTTGCAAATATGACTACATTAAATTAACATTGGCAGCAATAACTATATTTTTAAAGCAAGTTCTAAGATATGTTAAAAGGGCATTTGACTAATCCTTCCTTTTTTTTTCCATACAGGAGCTGGCTGGCTGTGGCTGGAACAGGCGAGAAAAGGTTCAGCTAGCTCCTAATGTTGTTGCTCTGACTGGCCGATTCAACCATGCAAGTATTGCACATTACCACTGAATAGTAGGGGGCAAACAATTTTTTTACCATCAGCTGTTCGTGAAAGGACTTGCTGCAGAAAAGATAATTGCACATATATTTGTAATAAAAAATTATGGGGATCCAGTGCACATGTTGAAATCTATGTGAAGAAATGGTTTTGCGAAGTTATTAATTAAATGCTATACAAGTGAATGCAATGCATACAAGTGTCTTAATTTTCATTTTATGCAACATGCAATCTCATGCACTGTTTGTGCTTATGCATCGTTCAGGTCACAACTTAAATCTCATGCAATCTCATGGCCCACTGTGCAGCTTCAGAACATTAAAACCCACTATATAATTTGAAATTATAATGTCTAAGTGCAGACTCTTTTCAGGTAGGTAATCTTTTGTATTGAGAGCCAGAGATGGGATGCTTACATGCCTACCTCTTGTTCTTTTTGATGCAAAGCCTTTTTTAATCTCTTACTTGACTCTGGACTCATTTATGCGCTACACCATTCACAAGCTGTGCCGAAATGCAAACACCAAATCAGGTTGATGCATAGTGTGAGACAGTGTCGCAGCAATGTCACAAGGACAAAGGCGATCTGTGGTGCTTGTCAAGGGAAGAATGGTGATAAGAGGTGTATAGCACAGAGGAGGTATGACACATATCTAAATACATAAGTGTTATATACACCTTTTGTAATAGTGGCACATATTCAATGGCCCAAGAATGGGGTAGCCCCCCAAGTATAAGAAATTTAAGAAGAAAAAAAAGCTCTTGAATATCATTTGCTATATTCCATTAACAAGTTGGTGTTCTTTACAGGTGCCTATCAGTCCACATTATATATGCACAGTTTATGTTGCGATTTATTGTTTTAATATCCAGAACAGAGATGCGTACACTGGCACTACTTTGTTGGTTGAAATTCCGTGCTATATAAGCCAGAGCATCCAGTGAGATAGTGACCAGTCCAGCAGCCACTCAAAAGGCCAGGGGCTAGGCAAAGAACACTTTAATAAACTGGTTAAGGCTTGTGTGTTGCTCGAAATAGAGGCACTCCATCTAGAGCACTTCGCTGCACTTTTTAAGGTTATGGGTTTTCTTTTTGACATTTCCATACTGTAGATGCAGCTTAGTGGTCAGTGGTACAGCAAGAGTAACACTTTTCTGGTGTATTTTTACATGCATAGTTTGACTGCACAGTTTTATTTAGGAACGTTTTTTTATCACGTATATGTCACTGTTTGGTACATCGCAAGACAACAGTAGGATGGAAAGCTCGGCAAGTTGGTGCTTTTCGAACGAAAAAACAAAAACAAACAGTGCAAAGCAGGCAAGCACGCAGCGAAGTCTAATTGGACAGCCTACTTCGTTTTGTGCTTGTATGCTTTGCACTGTCTATTATTACTACTATTGCATATATATTTTTTTAATTTGTAACAATACCATTACTAAAGCAACACCTGTGAGTAGAGATACTGTATTTGCTTGATTCTAACATGCACCTTCTTTTAATAAAAAGTGCCTTCAAATTTGCATGTGCTTTACAGTTGTAACTAATTCTACTAACTAATTCTACTCAATATCAGGAATGAAACCGATTCTTACAAAAAAAAAAAAAAGCTCTATGGAAGGTAGCCAGCCACACTGCCATCGAGCGGGTCGTCTGAAGAAAGCGATGCTCGGAGATATTGCAAGGTGGATGCGTGGAATGCCCTCCCTCGGACGGTGATTGCATGAGCCTTCAAGAAGTGTGGCATTTCTAATGCACTAGATGGAACTGAAGATGACTTCCTGTGGTCGGTAGACAGCGAGAAGGTGGTGTCAGACTCAGATAGTGACTAGTTGTTGAGATTCAGCTGTGTGCATGTAAGCGTGCCTTTGTATGTTCTATAAAATTGTTTCAACATGGTACATGTTGACTCGGGTTTCGTTACTTGGATGTGCAGAGTAGAATCGGCACCAAGTTATTTTTTTCTTTATATTTGGGCGGTAATATAACTGCGCATTACAATCGATGGTGTGGTAGAATCGTGCAGATACGGTAATACCAAGCACCATTTTGCAGCTTTGTTGTCATCTGTGTGAGTTACTCAAGCAGCTTTGCCATTCGTAGCTCTATTGCAGTAATTCTTGTTGGCTGTTGCTGAAGGTTGGTATACATTTCTTCAACTTCATCTGTTGGCGCTTTGTTCCCGAGATGTTGTCTAAAGTGCTCTATGAAATGTGCTGTCTTCCTCCTTGACAGCTGTTCCTGTAACTGTAATTTTTATCTTGTCTTTGTTTACTCTGTGCTGTGCTAAAGAAGAAAATACCTTTTTCTTTGTTCACATGACCATTTTTTATTACTGCAGACACTTTCTTTTGTCAACAGTAACGTAGTAAGTTACTAAAGGCTTATATTCATGTGCCATATTTAGTTTATATTAGATGCCATAACTTGCCTTACCTTGAACGCTGCTTCAAGATTTTAGCTAAAAGCCACCTATTTATTTAGGAGTTGGTTTAGCAATGAAGAGAATCTGGCCTTTTCTTTCTTTTTCAACAAATAGATTTCAACAAATATCTATTTTTGACATAGTATGTTCATCACATGTATCACCTAAGCATAAGTGCAAACAATGGCTGATGTGCTTATTTGGCAAAACGTTGTTCTGCCTTTGGAGGAATTGGTGCTGGCCCTCATCAGTTAGGAAAAGGTTTTTATACTGGTGGCTGCAAGCTCTGCAGCCGAAATATATCTTCCTTTGCAAATGCTGAAGGATGGCATCAGCGATCCATGAATGTGGTTTTCACACAAAACTGCTACTGTTAGTGCACTTCATGTTCCGCCGATTAATTTCTTTGCACATTGGCCCTGCTTATAAAGGGGTCAATAGCAACCCTTTCGGCTGTTCCCTGTATTTCACCCCTTTATGATCATTCAAAACATTTGTGTAGAAATGTGCAGAAGTATGTCTTTAAAGATATTCTCTCCCAACGCACCTTTAGCAGGAAAATAGAGCACACTCATTGGTGTGAGAGAGAGCAATAAAAATAAAGATGCTGCTTAGTTTTACATGACTTGGGGATGTGGTGTACCAGACTTTAGCGCATATGCTTCCAGAGCCATACAATGAAATTGTCGCTACGTTGAAGGGTTTTATGACTGAACTTGTGAAAGGAAGATGCCTCTTGTGTTTGGTTTGCAGGTGAGCTTGTGGGTGGTGCAGTCAGTGTTGTGCGAGCGGTCGGTTGGACGACGGGCGGAGCTGCTGGGCTATTTTGTGCGGCTGGCTCAGCAGCTGCAGCAGTTGGGCAACCTGCATGGTGCTTGCGCCATCGTTTCAGCCCTGCAGAGTGCTCCACTTTTTCGGCTCACCAAGACCTGGGCACAGGTAATGTGGTCCTCTGCCGAGGGGTGTTTGTCAATTTTGTGCAAGCTGAGTGCAGTGTTTGGAATTGTATTGCCTTGCTTCCTAACACTGGCATTTTCACTGTGTTGGGCACTTTGATTTGGCTGCTAGACAAACTACTGTATATGATATGCAGTGGCGGTTTGAACTACTTTAAGAATCATTGGCTCTGAGCTGCTGATTGGCAAACCAGTGGATATATTCCTAGCAAGAGGCATTAAACGTCGGTAATCCTGTGTGTCTCAAGATAGTCCTTGAGGGTCACAGCTGACACTGGCAACCCACATCACCACAACATTCAAGTTCATTGCATAAATTGTACAGCTTTCAGCTAGCACAGACATATCACTTGATCGAAGCTGAATCTTGTTATTGGCTCTGCAGAGCTTGTGGTAAAAAATCTACCGTATTTACTCGCATAACAGGCGCACTATTTTTTCAGAAAATCCGGCGCGAAGTTCGGGGTGCGCCTATTACGCGGGGTAAAATTTACGAAATTTTTTCAACTCGCATTCCCGCGCTTTAAATTTTAACATATGTCAGGAATATGGCTACTCTCACATAGTTCACCAATAAATCCAGCATAAAAGGGAAAATAAAAGCTACCTACTTACCTTTTAATGAACAGGCGAGAGACGTTGACTGAACACACACGTAAAATTTATTAAGACTATTCAGAGTCCGAGTCCGAGAGAACATCCTCATCACCGCCGGGTGGAGACTCGTCTTCCTTGTCTGAGCTCCACAGCATGTCGTCTTCGCTTGCATCCAGTGCATTGGAGATCCCAGTCTTCTTGAAACTTTTCCTGACGACGTCATCCGAGATCTCCCGCCAAGCTTCCACGATCCATTTGCGTAGCATTTCCATAGGCGGCCTCTTAATTTTGCCACCGGGGGTTAGTTGACGCTGTCCTCCAGCCATCCAATTGGTGTAAAGCCTTCAAACGTTGTCCTTAATAGGTTTATTTAGGGAAATGTCCAAAGGTTGCAGCACGGAAGTGAGGCCTCCCGGAATCACGGCAATATCCGTACGCACCTCTGACAACTTCTCTCGGACACGTTCTACAAGGTGCCCGCGAAAACTGTCTAAAACGAGCATGGCCGGATACAACAGGCCGCCCGGCCGCCGGCCCCAGACGGTCTTGACCCAGTCCACCATCAATTCCGCGGACATCCAACCTTTCTCTTGGACCCTCACGTGTATGTCTCGAGGGAAATTTCCCTTTGGGAGCGTCTTTCTCTTAAAAATAACATAAGGCGGCAGTTTGCGTCCATCCGCAGTCACTGCCAACATGACAGTACACCTTTGTTTTTCAGCGCCAGATGTTCGGATAAGCACACTCCGTGCACCTTTTTCCTCTACTGTTGTATTTCTTGGCATGTCGAAACAGAGAGGAGTCTGATCTGCATTACCTATTTGTGACAAAATGAAGTTTTTTTCCTGCCGGAGCCGTATGACGAAACGGTGGAAATCGAGTACCTTGTCCTCGTATGCTGAGGGCAAGCGCTGGCACAACGTTGTGCGCCTCCTCAAGGTAAGTCCGTGGCGTCGCATGAAGCGCGTTGTCCATCCGGAGCTTGCTTTGAAGTCTTTCGCTTCGATGCCCTGCGCTCGGGCAATTCTGCGTGCCTCCGTCTGCACTATGTCGAGAGACACTGCACAACCGTCCTGTCGAAGGCCCCATATGTGTTGAACTAGTTATCTTCCACTTGCGGATACTTCCCCGACTTTGCACCGCGGAAGGCCCGTCGCGACTTCTTTGTGGCCTGAAGTTTTTCTTGCTGACCTCGCCAGTAGCGAATGCTTGTCTCTCCGACACTGAAATGCCTGCTTGCAGCACGGTTCCCATGCTCGAGTGCATACTGCACAGCTTTCAGTTTGAATGCAGCCGTGTAGCTGCCGTACTTTCCCATAGCGGAACACGCGACCACACGAACTGCACGCCGTTTGCAAAATGGCGAGATGCGGCGATTTGTCTTTTCTTTGCCTGTGTCGGCATGTGTAGAGCATTGATGGGGATGGCACTGTCGCTTGTGTCGAGTCGCCCGGCCTCCGAGAGTCGCCCAGCTTTCCGAGCTGCCTAAGCGAAGGTAGCGAAAAGCTTATATCCGCGCGGCGGTTTGGAGAGGAGGGGGGTGTTATCGATAGTTGATGGAAGAATTATTTTTCGCTCGTTGATGCGTCTTTTTTTCTTTTTACGGACGCGTCAAGTCCTCGTGCTCGCTGGCTACGCGGCGGTTCGGGGAGGGGGGTGTCGCTAGTTAATGGAAGAGCTAGTTTTCGCGATGTTCTATGTGCTGTGGGCCCTCAGCAGCTGCGACGGCAGCAACACTAATGAGACTAGTAGTCCAGCAAATGCGTTGATAAGCTTGGGTTGTGAAATGTGCTTGCGTTTCTTTTTTTCACCCGAGATGGAGGGGGCAGGAGGGCGTCGGCTTGCAATAGTGTAAATGCGGTACTGACCACAGTGCCAAGTTCGGGGTGCGCCTATTATGCGCGGAAATAAAAAAATCAAATTTTCCGCGACCAAACTGGGGGTGCGCCTATTATGCGAGTAAATACGGTAGGTCATTTCAAATATACAACATAAATAGGATCAACTCATCCTTATAAAGCCTCAATTTGACAGGTTATGGCAAAGTCAATTCAAGGCTAGTCTTGACGCCAGAGTGAAGTCATGCCATGTCCATCCTCTTTCATGGCTCATCATCCATTGCTAGTGAAGTAAGCAAAGATGGTTTCTTTTGAGCCTTCAGTATCAATAACAGAAAATATTTAACTGTGGCTCAAGGGCTTTGTTATTCGCTATGGTAAAAGAAATGTAGAAAATTATATTTGTGTGAGATGCAGTAACATGTACATGGTACAATTTTTTACAGCAGTGTTACTCAGTTTTACAAGTAAATCTTAAAAGTATCACTAACATTTCTAAATTAGTAGTATCAACATAAGTATGAATAGCCATATTTACTCGAATCTAGGCCGGCCCCCATTCTAAGCCGACCCCTGAATGACTGAAGCCAGAAAAAATAATGAGCTTACCTCGAATGTAGGCCGAACAAAAAAAGTGAGGACAGCGTTCACAAAATGATAACAGCATTTATTTAATATGAACATGCCGAGCTCACTCTACATTGTCACCACCGTTAGCCTCGTCACTATAGCCCAGACCACACGCACGCTTGCGGACGTGCGCAAACTAGCGTTTGTGCGCCCATGCATGCGTAGAGAGTAGAGTGTTTTAATTGAGTGTGTTTACGCTCCGCTAAGCAGTTAAGCGGAGCGGAAGCGCGAATGCGCATGCGTCGTCCGCTTAGCCTTAAGCGGGATAGCGGAGCGAGGAACACGGTCCGCTTAGAAGCTGCCTGAGCGGAGCGTGCCGCGCAGCACTTTGGCTAGTGTTGGCGTCAGAACTGATTGGATTGGATGCAGAAAGCAAGCGCACTGGCTAACACGTGGCGTTCCCCAAGACGGCACTTTATTTTCCATTGGATAAAATGGACCGGTAACGCATTACAAGCGCACGTCTAGATACTTCAAGGAGAAATAAGTTATATATATCCATATATATGTTTTACTGTATAAGAGTGATCAATAGGTGTTTTTATTTTCTTTCATTACCCTGAATTCGGCCAGGGGGCGCTGCAACTACGAAAGGTCCGCTTAAACGTATAACGAAAACGTGAAAATTGCCCGCCGCTCCGCTGTGGCTTAGCGGGGCAGCTCGGAGCGGAGCGTACCGTAAAGACGCTCAACTAAAACACTCTAGTGTGGCATCGCACGCATCGAAACGCAGCGCGATCTCGGTGAACAGCTCCTCTCTGTTAATGCGCGCTTATCTTCCTTATCACTGTCATCTCCTCGTTGCGACACGCAAAAGCATCTCCCGTTGCCCCTTCCAACGACGGACGTTTTTCTCATTGACGCTGAAGTCCTGCCTGGCTTAATATGCCTCTGCGGCTAGCACAACATTTCATTTGAAAGCGACACTGTAGTGTGCCATTACGATAATGCCATGCTGCATGCCGGTACCATAGAAACAGCTCCGATACGACACAGGTGAAAGCGATGACATCGCTCATGTACTTCAGTTGGCTACTGGCCCGGTTAGTAGTGGCTGCGATACTGACTTTTCTAGATGGCGCTAGCTATGGACCATATTTACCATTTTCAGTTACAAACAGGCGCATTTTTTAAAAATCCTCGAATCTAAGCCGACCCCAGAGTTTTGTATATGATTATTCAGCAAAAACTATCGGCCTAGAGTCGAATAGATACGGTGATAAGAATCATTCTTGTGTGAAGAAATAGTCACGTTCATGCAAGCAAACAAACAAATGGTACGCTTTTTGAAAAGCATAGCTCATAAAAAAGACCAAATCCTTTCTGTGGTTCAGGTGACCTGAGAGTAACAAACAGACACTAAATTTCATTGACATTGACCTGATACAGTCCTTTTTATAAAATAATTGACGCAATTGTTTTGCTTCTTTGTAGCTGCACAAACAAGATCATTCAAATTTGCATCACGTGAGAAATGCGCGAGACAGGAAAAGTGAAGAGTGGGCATGTCACAGCTTGTTCATGTGGGGGCATAAATATTATTATTGTGATGAAGGGTGCATTGTGAATTGTGAAAGTGGCATTAAAGGTGACTAGGTAACTTTTTTGCCAATATTTTTTAAAGGGGCATTGAAAATGCTTTTTGAACTCGTTAAGAAAACAATCCGAATCTGTAAAATAATGCTACTGTGAGCATGCAAGCAAATATTACTCCATTGCATGCAGCAGGGAACCTACAATTTCGCATAAAAGATCACTTGCTCTCTTCTGTGGCTTTCAAGGGCCCCATTTTTTTTTTCACTCTTTGCAGCATCAGTGATGACATTACAGTGGGCACAAAGGATTATTAGGCAGGTTTTCTCCTCGTCATTTTTCAAGATGCCTGCCAGCTGACATTAGGTGGCCGCAGCCCATAGATGTCAGCTATTGGACATTCATTTGTGACCAATAATTTCCCATGAGCACAAGCTATGCACGCACGTGTATACCCTTCCTAATGGTTGCCAACCATTCGGAATTTTGCAGGACAGTTCTGACTTTTGAGTAAACGTCCCGGGTACTGACTTGACCCAGTAGGGATGGCCAAATGTCCCAACTTTCTTTTTTTTCCTGCTGATTAACAATAAATAGACATAATTTCCTTTTTATAATGCTTGACAGCTCGGTGCACATTATTCTCTTCTGTTGCTTTGTCATAAACATGATGATGATCAAGTTTTATTTACTAGGGATGGCTCATTGGCCTAAAGGTACATAAAGGCTGTTTTGTTTTTGTTGTGGTTCTAGTTCTGTTGTTGCCCCTAACATTTCACAGTGCCTCTATCTGTATTGGTAGCTGTGTACTATAGTGCATCTTTCTTGTTGTACATCACTACACGGTAAGACAACAAAATTGATTATCTTTGTGACATATACAGACTGGCAACTCCTGGCACTGAGAGGGTTGGTCGTCTCCAGCCCAATCCTCTCTGTCCAGATTTGGCAACCCTAACCATTCCTGATCCAGAAAATGGGGAATAGGCAGTTGTTAACGCGGGTCCCACCTTTGTCCGATGCCAGCCTTGAAAGGTTACTACTATACGCACACTATGGAAAGAAAAAAAGAAAGAAAGCAGCAATAGGCGAGGCATTGCTGTCAGCACAGCCCCAGCTGAAAGGAGTCAATGGGTTGACGGAAGTTAACTCCATATATCTCTGTCCTTATTAGGTCTTTTTCAAAATGTTGTTTGGGAACAAACTCCTTAAAGGCATCACACTCAATCCTGTATGTTGTGCAGGCTTCTAGGAAATATTTTTCAGAGCCCTTTATGGGGGTTAACCGGCAGTGGGATTGTACCCCAGCTCTTTATATATGTATATATATTTGTGTTACTATCATTATTATGGCCCTCTTGTGTGTCCTTAATTTAAAGCTTTAGTAGCACTTTATTTGCATGGATCATATCATGTTTCATATATTCTAGAGAAAAAAAAAATGAAATTTGCAACAAGCTGCAGCAGGAAATGACACCATGTGTCAGTGCCTGTACAGTCGAACCCACTTATAACAATATTCAAATGCCACGAAAATTACATTGTTATAACCGGTAATTGTTAAAACTGGGTTGCATGAAAAAATCAAAATAGGGGGATCGCAGAGCTGACCTTAGCAAACTATAATGGCGGGTAGGCCAGTGCCCCTCTCCGCTACATCCCCACCACCTTCCTCCATTCGGCTGTTGATTGTGTTCACTCGTTTAACTGCTCCTGGGATCACGTGTAAGAAGCCGTGGCTGTCGGCGTTAAAGAATGGCACTGCTATAACTGCAAAGAGGTATAACTGCAAAGCGATATAACTGCAAAGCGATATTCAAGCACCGCCGAGGCAGCGCTTTGGTGGGCCCAAAAGGAGCCTTTTAAAGAATGCGACGAGGTTGCCGTGGCAGCCTGTCAGCTTGAGAAATCCGGAAGAAACTCTGAGACGAGATCGCCACAAGCGTCTCGCCACGTAACGTCGCACTGCATTGCACGAGAAAACCCTATGTCTGTCAGCTTTGCCGACATCCTTCTCCAAGGTATTCAGGTGCTCCACGTAGTGCAACGGAAGGTTCCTTGCGAAAACGAAGCCCTGGAGGGACTGAATCATCTGCTGGGCCTCCTGTGAGCACAACTTTGAAGCAGCCTGCCCTACCACGTCATCGCTGCCGTTGTCGTCGTCACTATCTGATTCAAGCACGATCGTGACGATTGCCTCATCGGTTAGAAGCACTTAGTACTTACTTTCCAAATCTATAGTCGTGCGCTTTCTTTTCACTGGCAACATTGTGCATTACCGATTATCAGCGGCGAGTCAAAAGAGGCTGAGAAACCACGTGGCTAGGAACGATTTCGATGCAAAAGACGAACACTGGGCTGTCTGCAGAACTGCGCTGAATGAGGAGCCAGCGAGCAAGAAGCGAGCAGCGCAGTTGGCGCGGTCCATTCGTGTTTTGGAGGGTGGCGAGGCATAGAGATATGGGCGCATCCCATTCGTGTTCGGAGGGGTGGAAGGGTGATGGGAGAGAGGCGCACGGTGAAGGCTGGCAAATGAGCGTGCGGCGGCCGTTCAAGCAGCGGGCCATCGCGCAGTGGCTCGAATTTCTCGTTTTATTTTTTTTTCTTTTCAAGGATTTCGCATTTCACTACCTTTCGGCTCGGACACCGAAGCAGCCAGACTTCATCGTTATAACCGATAATGCGGCATTGGGGCATTGTAGTAAATGGGCTATTTCACCATGAAAAACATACAAAAGTTGACGGTGCAGCAGCTTCTCATTGTTATAACTGATATATTGTTAAAACCGGTATCCTTACAAGTGGGTTCGACTGTAGTCGAATACTTAAGTCTGCAGCGAAGCCCCGCCCATGCCATCATAACTACTTGCCATGGTTCCTCCACGAGGCTGCAAATAGTTCGTACTTCAAAGTTTCCCTGTTACCTAAATAGGGCGGTAACCACAAAAGCAAAATTACAAGTGCATAATTTTATACGTTTTGCATCGTCTATTAAAGTGTAAGGGTGAAAGCCTAATTCTTCATTGAACTGAAATAAAATGCTTGCTTCGCGGTAACTACTTATTGTCAAGGTTCACTTCAGTTAGCAGTGAAGTTTCATGAGTAAACAGGCTCAGCAATGAAATGAACTGTACCGCAGACTTTTGCAGAGAAATGCTCAGACTCCGTACACTTTGTCAATGTCTGTTGCACACCTCATCACTTCTTCTGATGAAAGGACTCTTCAAGAACAGCAGACAGTCTGGAGGTGTCAAGCACGACTCCATTTTGAAAACGTCGCAAGACTACGATTTTGTTTGCTTCTATGATTGTCTGGTGGACTAACACAACCCTGCATGGTTTGTGTGCCTTGGTGGCCAACTGCTGTTTCGTTAAGTTGCATCCTACTATAGTCAAGGCAAGATCTTACCTGCATTACCTTACCTTCTATGTCTGTGCACTGCCTCAAGGTGGCAGGTGTTTGCCAAGACAACTACATACATGCCTGACCCTCTAGGGCACTGCATTGTTGTAGCGGATCATGCTTTGCATTGCGCTAAACTGTTCTAATAGTATCTTGAACTTTCACAATTTTGATGGCTAGGACTAATGGCAGTGATACAAATGACAAAAAAAAAGTATTGTTGTTGCCAAGATTCCTGTTTAAGTAGGTTGTGCTTCAGAAGAGTGAGAAACGGGGCAAGTTGGTGTGGGTATTAGAACAGCATGGAAGATAATGCACAGGTCTTGAAAACCTGCAATGCTGTGCGGTTTCCTACACCATTGTGGTTGTTCATGCTCTTCTGTAAATATGAAGATATAGAATTGGTTTTTCTTGTATCTTCATAATTAGCCTTTTTGTTTTAGTTTAGCTGCATTTTTATTAGGTAGTTATACTAATTGCAGTGTGTTTGCTTATCATTATTTTTTAACCGTTGTTTTGGCGGGCTACTGTAGTACATGTGACACCTGCTGGCAATTATGTAGGTGGGCCGTCGTGAGCGCCAGCTGCTGCAACGGCTTGCTTCCCTTTTTTCGGAAGAGGATAACTTTGGTTCCCAGCGGAGTCGGCTGCGGAGTGCTCTGGCTCGTGGCAGCCCTTTTGTGCCACATCTGGGACCCTACTTGCGAGACTTGCTCCACATGGAACTTTGTGCTCCCCAGGTGGCTGCCACTTCTATATACATAAGGAAACCATGCCTAATCAGGATGTTGGGCCAATTGTAGATAGATGTGTTTGTAGAACTGGTGCTTGTGATAATTATGGTGAAAGCTTATCATTTACTAACTAAAGCACATTCTTGTCCACATTAGAAGCAAGTGAATAGTATTGGATTTCTCAAATTGCTGAATGGAATATGAATACATAGCCTCAAATGTTGAATAATCACATGCAGTTTCATTTATTTACCACAACTTTTTGTATTAACATGTTAAAATAGGATAGAAATTTGACAAGAATAAAGATGAATTAGTAAGCCATTACAGAAGAAGCTTGTTTATTTGACCTTCAATAATTTTGAAAATTAAATGTAATTCATGTTGAAGCCACACAAGCTTCTGCATTTTCTACAGTATCAAATGTTCATCAACTTGGAGGCAATTGATTGTGCATCACATATGTTGCCACATGACAAAAACATGGCATGTGGCATGCACCGCAAAAGTGATAGTTAACGGGTGATGGAAAAGCGGTGCTTGTGTCAAGCTGAATTTAGGTACAAATGTATGCGTTGCTGTGGCCACAATCTCTTGGAAATGCACTGGGGTACACTTTGTGTTTTTTCTTCTTGTATCTCTATATCTCGCGACTCGACTCGGACTCGACTCGCTCGTCACGTTATAGGTACCGTATTTTCCGGTGTATAAATCGTAGTTTATTTCTAAATTTTTCGCCGGTGCTGTCTTATAGGACGATGCGACTTGTATAAATTTTTTTTTTTTCGGAAGAAAACTGCCGTCAAGATCAGATTGGATGCTATGGCCACGCGAAGCATGCTGGATTGACCTCCTCTGGTAGTTGCTACGAGTTGTGCGCCCGCTGTGGAGGTACCGGGTTCTTCTCGTGATCGAGTTGCCGAGCGCCATGCGTGAAGGACGGAGCAGCAACGCAAGTGGCAGCAGGCTGACCATGAGTCAACCGGCTCCGAAGTCGTCGCATCTGCAGATCACTTTCAAAAAACGGCGCGCATCACTGGGCAAACTATGCAGTTGCTATCGGAGTACGAGCCTCCCTCCCTCCCACGCTGCCTTCCCGATTTCCTCCCTTGTGCGTGATTCGGCTCACCGTCGCATGCTTTCACTCACACACACAGCATATGGCATGCGAGGACGATGTTATCACCTTTGGACTTTATATGGAACATCACGGCGAGCACGACGGCAGAATTGCGCCTGGACTGTCCGTGTCATTGCTAAAGAGCTTATTACATCATTAAGATATAAACTAGAAACACTTAAATATAAAGTCTTAACTTAATCCTCAAGCTATGTGAATAAAATTCGAATGTTCACGTGGCGCCATTCATGATTTCATTGGGGAAGTTCCATCGCTGGAGTGATGCAGGCATCTATTTTCTGGTGTGGCTGAAGTATTGTAACTACAGACCGAGTGGCCAGGTGATGTGGCAGGAGTGGTCACTTGCGAGGGAACACCAGGAACACAGGCCAAGTGCTGAAAGCCTCTGTTCAATGTTCTGCTGGATGCCTCGAAGGCTTTAAACGTTGAGCTGCTGGCTTAGGAGTACCAGGCATGGGCAGGAGCCTGTACCCATTGTCTCTCAGGCTGCCACTTCCGCCGCTGCTGCCTTCCTCTCTTGGCTTATCCTTTCACAATGGTGCTGCTTCCTGGTTCTATGCTCACGCCTCGAGGCTCTCTTGAAGCTCTTTATCATTCATGCTTTTTTTCCCGTGCCGTTTCACGATCAAGAAGGTGTCATCGTCTTCGTAGTCTTTTGTTCATGATTGCAGCACATGTCATGACATCTCCCCACTCCATTCCTGTTGTTCCTCCATTCCTGCTCTTTTTAACAAAATTATTTCTCTGTGAAAAGTTCAGTGCGAGGTGTCAGGCTATCTCAAGAAAATGATCAGGAGGTGCACTCTACTGTGAAAGTGAGTTTCTTCAAGTAAAGACTCACTTGTCATGCCATTGCCTTCATTGCCTCGTGGAAGTCGCGAGATCCTATTGGACTTTCGTGACAATGATTCCTATGATTTTGGAATGAGTATGCTGATCATTGGTCTTGGATTTTGCATTGTCTGCTCTCAAACTGTCTTCTTTCCTGGGTGTTTAAAGTGCCATGGCTCGGCTTGACTTGGCACACGTACAGTCTCCAATATGGTCACGAGATTGCAGTGAGACTATCAGGATTAAGACTTCTCAACTAGGCCTGAAGAGACACAGGACCTGAACGAGAAGTATTCAGGGCATGATTCTGGACTTCAACTGATCTTTTACAGAAAACACAATTCATGGGATGCATGGAACTTCGACATAGAGAAGCAACCTTGATTTACCTCTTATGGCATGTAAGCCGTCATAATGTCTATACAACTACCACAGTGGCTATGGTATTGTGCTGCTGTGCACAAAGTCATGGATTCGATTCCTGGCTGTGGCAGCCACATTCCGATAGGCACTGAATGCAAGAATGCTTGTGTACTAGTATATCACAGAATTAAATGTGACAGGAAAATTTAAACTAGAACACCAAGTAGGCCCAATCACTCGACTGCGATGTCGCATTGTTACGCATCTGGCCGATAAAGGTAGTAAGAACTGTGCTCCAAGCGGAAGAGCCATAATTACACCACGTAACATAAACTCAAGACAGCGGAAATGAAAGTATGCATATTAGCCCTGAATTGACACGTTTCATTCGTGAGTACCGTACGTACTTCTATTTAGGTGCATGTTAAAGAGCCCCATGTGGTTAAAATATAGTTCCACTACAGTTTCCCTCGTGGCCCACTGTGCCAGCTTGGGGGTGTTAAAACTCATGTAATTTAATTTTATTTAAAATGTCTAAATGCAGGCTATTTTCCAGTCAGGTAGTCTTTCGTAGTGAGGGCCATAGACGGTAGGTTTACAGACCTGCCTCCTGGTTCTTGATGCAAAGAACTTATCTACTCGACTCTGAAGCCCATGAAACACACAAGGGGCACTATAACGTAAAACTATTCCAAACTTTTCTATTCCAATTCTGCAATCAGCCCACCGCGATTGGTCAAAAACGTTTTTGGACCACCCCCACTTCACCTGTCTGTCACGCGACGTCACGAAAACCGCGATAGCTCCCCATATTATATGACGTGTACACACTGATTATGCATAATTTGACCAAACAAAACAAAAATAGTTATTTCTGATTTAACGCCTTTTCGCCATTAGCCCTCGGCTATTGGTCAAAAGTTTTCGGGCTGCACCCACTTCACCTGGCTCTCACGCGACCTCACAAAACTGCAAAAACTTACTGCGTCAAAGTGACGTGTACGCGTTAAAGGTGCATTAATATGCCGAACAAAAGTGGATTATCTTCTGAATAGCCGCAGGCTGCCCCATTCCGAAAGGCATAAAAGATGGCTGCCGCTGATCACTCCAGCACTGGCTACTCGCCGCTGCCAGAGAGCATGGGTTTATTTGTGTGTATTAAAACTTTTTGCGTGGCTGTGTAATGTTTTTGAGAACTTTCGGCATGTTTACGACCTCGTTCTGCCAACTCTTCTTTGCTGAGGATCCGTTTTAGCGTCATTCTTGAGCTTCCGTTGCATGCCGCCGGAAGCTAAGTAAGAGAAAGCGGACCAATCGCAGACGCCGGCACCACCCTCTCCATCCGGTTATCGATATTCAGTGCGGTGGCTCAGCCCCATCGAATCCCTCTCCACTTGAGCATGCTCCTCGCCTCTTGTGAGCCAATTAAATAAGACAAGCTGCTCAGTGGAGGCAATGTTATTCATTTTTCAAGCAAACAAAAGTGACCTATGAACGAGGGGAGCATTTCATTGGTTTGTTCAGACAACCCTGCAGGTGACTGCCTGATGCTTGCGTCGGCGGTTATGCAAATTTGACGTCAGGAGATTGGAATAAAAACATATTGGAATAGTTTTATGTTATACGACCCAAGAGCTGTGAAACAATGGGGTGCACTGGCACTTTCGCCAGTGATAAGTGAGCACTAATTGCTGCCCCAGCAAGAATTTAAACTGCTGCCTCAAGCTATATTTAATCACTGGCCCATTTGGCTGGTGTAGCACTTGCCACACCACACCGGAATCAAATAAACCATTAATAAGCATCTCTCTCTCTCTCTCTCTCTCTCTTGGACTTTTCCACAGGACTTTTGCATAGTGGCTTGAAGACAGTTTGGAGCTATTCCCCTTTTGACAATCTTGGAGTTAGCTGAATTATGGGCGAAAATAATGTTCTTTTTTTTTTAGAATTAAATTTAGCTGAGTTGACCACCTTTAGAATTAATGCAGAGAACCAGGAATTGTAAGCAACCTTCAACCAGTATCTCATGGACTAACCTCAGTCTTCGTGCACACTTATGAAAAGTGCCAAGAACACTGTTCACAATGCTTTCCCTTTCTGTTCTCTTGTGGTCAGTGTGCTTGTTCTGGTCCTGCTTGTATTTAGTGCTAGTTGAAATAGTCTGTCCTGGAGTATGCGCCAACTACTCCAACTTGCTTCTCTACATGGGCTAGTGGCTCCGAATGCAGCTTTGTATTCGGTTGTCATGCCCTGCTATGTGTAAATGCATGCTAGTTTTTCATGTGAACTCACGAGTGCAAACATCACGGAGACTGGCCCATGGGCAGCTCACCTTAATCATTCTACATGCCACGACACGAGTGTACAATGCAGCATGAAAGTGGGTACACTCTTGCAGGTTACATAGAAACAAATGCAAAAGACAGCTCTTGCTACAGCACAGCTAGAAATATAACTATGAATGATTTCCGACAGTGCCTTGCCGTTATGCTGACAAGCCTTCTAAGAAAAAGATAAGAGCTAGTGCTCGCAAATGCACTCTTGAATATTGGATTAGTTTGGACTATTTATGTCATGTCAAATATTAACAATTATTAAGTATATGGTTTCTGACTCAAAGACGAATGTTAAAAATATAATCAGTTCATAATCGAAATTTTGAATATTAGCATGGCTATACATTTGTCACCTTAGGTGATTGAAAAGCTAGGTATGTCACAGCACTGCTATTGATTGATTGTATGCAATTTGGGTTCGCATTCTTTACTGGGATGGCTGGCATGGACCTCAGTAGTTCCTGATAGCTCATAATCACCACCTCCGATTGGCATTGTCACTTCGAGCTTGAAGTCATGTGGCGGCACTTTTTAAGAAGAAAGTCATTAGATTACGTGTCCGTGCTTATATAATAATCATCTATGGCACCCGTTTTGAACTGGTCACATTTAAGAATGGTGCTATAATTATTCATAGCATACGAGAGAAATTGAAGCTTTATACAAGTGAATACTGAATAAACAGCTATCTCTTAAAGCAAACAAGTAAAAAAAAAAATGAATGTTTGTTGTCAGTGTGCTGTGGAAAATGAAACCATAATGACTTGAACCTGTGTCCTCTTGCTTTAGCTTAATCAGATTTACTTGGCCCTCAATGAGGCAATGTTTGGTTATTTGGAGGGTCAGAAGCACATGTTTTGTCGAGGCCATATGTGGGTAGCATTCATGTAAAGCCGAGACCACACGTACACTTGCGGACGCATGCAAGCTTGCGTCCGCGTGCCTAGCGCCTGCCGCGCCTCGCGAGGAATGGCAGTTTGCGTCCACAAAGACGCGCGACAGCGCGTGCTCACTGGGCTCACTCACAGATGCCTTGACAGATGCCGCTTCGTACTTTAATATTGACAGTGTTTCCAAATGCTTTGATATCTATAAACGTAATTGTTATATTCTTATAGCTGTTAGATCAGCACAAAAAGAAAAGAAGAAGCACTTTCTTGCATCATATGAGTCTGCTTCACTGAGAGTTGAATGTTCCGTGCCGTAGCCGCGTAGCCAGGTGTGCCGACGCAAGGCAACCCAAGCGCGCGATAACAGAGAGGAGCTGTTCCCTCGAGATCATGCCGCGTTTCGACATGTACGAGCCCATGCTTCACCGTCTGCGCATGCGTAAGCGCGTGGACACGAGTTTGCGCGCGTCCGCAAGTGTACGTATGGTCTGGGCTTAAGCAACACATTGCACAAAAGCAAGAGAAGTGCATGTTGTGTTTTGTACAATGTGAATCTTGTGTCTTATACCATGTCTCACGTGGGGGCCCCTTGATAGATTTGTGGCATGCATTGTTTCTATTATATAATTTACATGTACAGCGTAACGACACCAACTTATTTGTGATTTCGTGTGCACGTCATGCAGACAGTCTACCTTCAGCTAGCAGAAGTGGCAAAGTGGCACTGATGTAATTCATTCCCATGGCAAATGCTCCTTTTAATTCATGATGTTTGTCCGTATCCTGATATTTTCTTGCTCTCACTATGCTCACTATCTTGATGTGTTCAAACTGAGGGAGTATACAAACCCACCCAGCAATGGATGTGTAGTTTATCACGTGTGTGACTTCTCTGTTGTGTTTGGTTTCGCTTGGGCAGTACATATACAACACATGGTGCATTGAATGCGCGTGGCAACCCAACAATTCCTTTTTTCATAGTGAAGCTAAATACTAGAATCAGTCATAAGCATACAGATAATGGTGTTTGATAAACGTACATGCACTAGAAGCATCCACACGTAGTGCAAGAGAATTATAGGTTGGATTAAGGGGGGGGGGGGAAATCTTAGAAGAGTTATGCAGGGCATTATGCAGGCAAACATTTAAGATATGCAGGCAAAAGCATAAACATGCGATATAATTGTGAGGGTCACAAGATTATCAAACTCTCACTAATTGCCAATAACACCAGCTTGTTGCTGTATGGGAAGTAAATGTCAGATTGGGATGAAACTTTGAAGGGATGGGCTTATTGCATAACATACTGCATAAATTACAAAGAAACAGGTAAATTGACGGAGTCACATGAATTTACTAGTGGCGTGTGCTGCAGAGATCGTGGAGGGAATAAAACAATAGCTATATTAAATCTAAAAGATCTGAATGGAACTTTTCAAAAATATGAAAGACATTGCACAGCATTTCATGGGTAAAATTTCAAGTGTGTGGGTCATTTAGAAGATGCACAGGAAATTAACAAAGAACATGGGCCCACTAAAACAAAGGGGTGATGTAATTATCTGGTAAGGAAGATCTTGAGCTGAAACTTTGCATAGATATATAGTTGAATTTCTTTTTGAGCCGATGTGAGCATTGAAAATTCCCTTTTGAAGTCAAAAATGTTTAAATAAGCACATTATTCAGAGCACTGTACACTTGGCGACATTAAAGTAAGAGACATCAGCACGTTGTAGAAATGAAATAGTGTCAAGAGGGCACTGTGCATCACAGTGGCACGATCCTATTTGGTGAGAAAGTTTGACAGTTGCACTGGCCTTTGATCAATGACTCTATGAAGTTGCATAGGTCTTCCAAGTGTTAATGTGCTTCACATTTTGTACACTAGGGGACGCAGGTGATACTCATCCACCAGAAATTAGAAACCACAGAGACAAAAGGAAAGCCCCCTTAATAGCTATGACTTTTACATACGTGCTACACTGCAAAGCAACCTTCACTTGCAAATTGTTTATAGCACCTGTGGAGCATCAAGTGCCTCTGAAGCAAGATTGTAGCAATGATAGCTGACCACAGTCCCTGAGATAGCACCATTGTGAGTAGAAGATTGTGCTGAGGGATAGCGCACTTTTCTGGGGCACAGCACTATGTGTAGTTCAATACATACCAATACAATACCTGCAGGATGAAACTCAATACAAGCCCGCACCACTTCTATATTTTTACTTTCGATTTTCAAGGAGATTTCTTTCTTTCCTCTGTTTGGTACACGCAATAATTTGGGAATTATGGCTTTATTGGATGCAATAAATCTAAGGTGCAGAGTTCCTTTTGTGGAGACTTATTGATTGTGTGCATTGCTGGTTGCAGAATGATCGAGGCGCAGCAAATGTCTCCCTTCTGGGCTGCTTGGGTGCTCTACAGAGCTCCTGCCAGCGCTTCGCTCTGAACCCAAACGCAAGCCTCCAGGCACAACTTATGCAGCCCTTCTACCTTGAAGAACTACAGAAGTTCCTTCAGGAAGATTCATACCGGTATGCACTTTCTGACAAACAGGCTGTTGTGGAAGCATTGTCTAGTTGCAAAGTAGCATGACTTCCAGGGCAAGCAAAATGACATGCACTAATTTGCAAATCTTTATGGCCACGCTAGCATGAATACCTCACGGGTGCATAAAATTATTTGTAGGCCTGGCTGCTGAAAATCCAGAAGTAGAATTGCTTGGCCAGTTTCACTTTATCAAACTTGGTTGTCCACACAGGTGTAAAATTTTTCTTGGGGAACCTTAGCATGAAGCATGACCAACACCCCCAGAGTGTTTTCATAGGTTTAAATGCATCCTCCATCTTTAGCAGATAAGAGGCCATACCAAGGGCTACCACTTCTGGTGCTTAACAGGGTGACCGGTTTCCCTTATAAGCAGGTTTTGGCATGTTTTGATGATGTTGCTTGTAAAACTGTTCAGCAACTTGTGTACTGCCCCCTCCCCCCCTTTCTTTATGTGCAAAAATACTCATTTTCTGGGTGTCTACCAACCGGGAAAACTGGGAATTCTCAGGGATTTTGAATAGTCTGGAAAAACTCAGGGAAAACTCAGGGAAATTGTGCTTCAATCAGGGAAAATTAGCTGTCATTTTAATGAAAGGGAACAAAAGTCGCCCTACTGCTGGCTCGAGTAAAAGACAAGAACCGTAACGAATTGTCTGTCTCGTCGGCTGGAGGAGCTGCCAGTGTACAGTCAACGACTGATTTTCCGGACGCCCGATCTTTGTGAAATTCCCAATAATGCGGATAATTTCGCGGCACCACCACGTGCCCCATAGTCAATGTATAAGAAAGTCTGCAATTTCGGACACAAGAATCCTTCGCTGTCCGATTTTCCGGACTTTTTGCCACGACTGCAGGTCCGAAACTGCATTAAGCAAAGCCAACACCGCCATTTTGATTTTCTCGCCGCCTCGAACCAGCGCTCTCGCACATAGATGTTCATTTGAGGGATCGCCAGCCGTTTGTGCGCCGGTGCGTGTAAGAGTGGGCGTGAGAGAGTTATCTGGGGGCTTTAGCTCCTTGAATATATTATCACTCTGCCTAGGCACTACGGAGGAGGTTCCTTAAAGCGTGTTGTAGGCATTTGTCCCTAGGTGTGCCGGCATTGCGGAGTGGGGTCGAGTTTATGTTTAGACGCTGGCTGCTGGTGTGGTACAATAGGTGAAGAAGCGGGCACTGACGCCCGATTGGCGACCGCTGTGTTGGACAGACTGTCTTACACCTGCGGCGCTCGTGCCAAGTCAGTCGTGGCGGATCATAGCTTTCTCGCACCTTACGGCGATGTACCTTGTAAATAACATCACAGATGTTTCTGTGGGAGCAGTAGCGACTGTAGTAGAGCCCGAGCCGCATATATTGAAAATCTAGAAGGCTGAACGCAGTTGAACGGTTGAACACAAGTGGCTGAAAGGCTGCCGGTGACGACTGACGCAGCACCAGCTCCGCAGGTGCGAGAAACGTCTGTCTAACGTATCTTCAGAGGCAAAATTCCGACTGGTGTTGCAGAAGTCGTAGGGCGTGGTAGTGCTGAACTTAGTGTCACAAGTTGGTGGCTGGATGTTATTGTATTTATTCAGTCGTGTTTTTTACTAATTTTAACAATGTGTGATTATGTCGCATTACTGGCGGCCCCTCCAGGACACAAAAGCGGCAATGGGAAGGACACCAAGGCTAGAACCCGGACTGGTCCGTGGGTTGGGGCTCTCCGAGGCCTGCACGTGCCAAGGGTGTATACAGCTAAACCCAACTATATCGAACCCGTTTACATCGAATTATTCTATATACAGTCAAACCTCGATATATCGAACACGGATATATCGAATTATTGCGTATATCGAACAATTTCTATATCACATGAAAAATCGCATGCATTTTTAATTCTTTATTTCGAACGGGGCCGGATGTAAAATGGGTATATCGAACTCCGCCGCCCCAGACCAAGTGCGCTCTGTTGACATGAGGCGAGCTTTCCCGCAACACCTCGAAGATAGCGGCGGCGCGATCGGCGTTCCAGACTGCTGCGTACGACAGCTGCCCACATCGGTTGCGCCGAGGGCGCCATTTGAACGTAGCGGCGTACACACGCGGCGGCTTGGAGCCAGCACGGCCGCCGCGATCACGCGCGCACCTATGCGCGCACGGCGGGGCAAGCCGTCTCGATCACGCGCGCACGGCGAGGCTTGCCCCCGCCGTGCGCGCGTGATCGAGGCGGCTGTGGAGCCAGTTGGAGCGCTTTGTCGGTGCTGAGCCACACATCATGTGCATTGCGGACTTCGTTGGCGGTGACGACTGCACCGGAACAGTGGCGGAGTTAACAGACATGGAGATCGCGGCAGAAGTGACTGCTGAGCGGCCAAACGAAGACGCTGCCGAGGCTGATCCAGCAAGCGCTGATGTTGCCCCGCTCCCGACTGCAACTGAGGCTGTAGCTGCTTTGGCCGTTGTACGCCGCTACTGCGGCGCAATAGAAGGCACTGGACTGTCTATTGTGGACCGTTTGGACTATGTTGAGGACGCCGTGGTCAAGCACGCGGTTGCCAATATGAAGCCGGCTACGCTGCTTCAGTACTTTCAGCGAACTAAATAAATACTTTGTTTGAAGCTTCATGTGAGTATCTATTGCGCCACGATTGGTTCATTGATTGATTTGCGCTAGTTTTTGACGCGTTTTCTACGTGATTTTATATATCGAATTCTGGCTATATCGAACTATTTTGCGATCACCGCGCTGTTCGATATATCGAGGTTCGACTGTATCGAACAATTTCTGGACACGGTATAGTTACAATAAGTATATCCACTAATATCTTGTTATAGCGAAGTCTAAAGGGTGCTAAATTTTGTTTGTTATAGCCACTGACTAATAATTTGAGACTAATTTATTGCACACGAGCGTGCACTTAGTACAAGTAAGCCATCGCTGAGGTATCAGCTCCCGTCGCGGCCGAGTGGCTGCGTCCATGGCAAGTGCTAATTGTCCTTACCGATATATCACTCAGGGAGAAACTGGAATCAAACACATAAGAACTGATTTTATTGTCTTCCATGTCGATGGTGTGAACCTTTCATGTTGACGGCGCAAAATAATCGGTTATGCTTCACTGCTGTGTCTTCCTTAACCGAAGGACGGCCTTCTCTGCAGCAGCAGCTATCTCAAGCCCATCTGCACCGTCTTCGTGGCCGCCGAATTAGTGGCACAGCAGGTCCACTGCGTCCAGCGCCTGGGACGATGTCGGTACGTCGTAAGCACAGGGTGGAGTGTCGTTGTCCCCTGCGGCACCTTCATCGTCGCTTCCTTCGTGCTCCCGGGCAGCAAGCACAAAGTCGTCGTCTGTCAGCTCCTCCGTTGCCAGAACGTCGGCATCCACGCTCACGTAGTCGCAGAAGGTTTCACCTTCACACGCGACACCGACATCGTGGAGCACCCTCCATTACGCTAAAGCTTCGTCTGATACAGCGGCACCACTCACCACGCAAAGTTGCTCCGCCGGTATTTCGATCCCTACAAGGTTACACGCTGCCTCAGTGATGTGACCTACAAAGTCGTCCCCTGCAGTTCTCACCCCGGTTCGCTCCGTCGTCGTCCTCCCGCTGAAGTTGTTCATGTAGTGCGCATGAAACCATGCTATGCGCATACGTGAACGCCGAGATGCGCCTGAAGAGCTCCATTTGTTGTCGACGCTGAAAGAACTTTTTCACGCGACCGAGACGGTTGTTTTTCTCATGGGTGGCAATTGACACAATGATGTGGGGCTCCTGCACCGCGGGACGGCGTGCGCAAAGGTCGGCGCCATGAAAGACGATGAAGCGCGTAAGCTGCACGTTCTTCTTCTGGCCCGCCATTAAAGAGAAGGGTCTATTTTACAAGACTCCATCTTCAATCTATGTTACAATACCATGACTCCTTTAAGCTACAGTGAATGCGTCTGCAATCAGTTGGGCATTGTTTGTACACTTCGCTCGGGAAAGCTATTGACGTCCCTTTTGCCGCCGCACTTGCGATACTTGCAATTTAGCAGTTGCGAATACATGCTCGTGATCTACGGGAGTACAAACGGAAAAACGTGAAAATGAATATACATAAGTGCAAATGTACAAGAAATAAATGGACGCAAACTACTACCTTTTTTACTTGATGAATATCTGTATGTGAACTTTGCAACTGCTGTTGCTACGTTTTTTTTTACTTATTGTTTGCATGATACTGCAAACCTTATCACTTTTCTCTCTTCCTTTTGCATGACAACTTCTTTTCTTTTTTTTTTGAGAGGGAAGGGGTGGGGTTCTCTGTAGAAAATCAGCGCAAGGCATGTCAGTAGAGTCAGTCTAAACCAATTACGTATATCTGAAATGCCAGAAAACATTTGAATTATCCGCGGTATACGGGTTTTGCTGATCGCAGCAGGACAGATATGCAATCTTTATCAGAAAGAAGAGCAACCCAAGGGCTATCACATTTACTGCATAGTGTAAACATAGCATTGTAATCTATGTCAACTGGCTATTGACTGTTCCTTAGCAATATCATTAGCAAATAGAGCCACCTCTAAATATATGTAAAAATATATTTACAAAGTGACTTTTTTGTGCTTACGAGTAGTATATATTAATAGGTGCTTCGGATGAAGTATTTTATTGTTTTGAGCTATTTTTGGACAAGAAATGCTGCATATCTGGGCATGTTATGAGAACCTTACCCTGTTTTTGGCCTGAATACACCTGGTCCCACCGATTCTTGACGTCATTGCTCATTATTCTTGATGTTTACATTGCTTTGACCTGGAACTGAATTTGCTCTGTGTAGAGAGTCTCTGCGTCTGGAGCCCCCTGGGCGACAAGCAAGTTTGACACTGCTGGCACCGCCATCAGAACCCAGTCCACCTTCAGGAAGTGCCAACAGGCCTCCTCGCTTCATTCCTGGTCATAGAAAAGCTCGCAGCTTAGGAACTAAGTAAGTGTCTTAAAGCCAAAACTGGACTGGCAGGCTGGAGAGCTGCTCCTTGCTACATCAGTGATGATGATGAGGCATGTAAAGGAAATAGGAGAGAAATTTTGGGACAGTGTGTTCAACTAAAATGATTAGATTAGGTGCCGCAGATGCTGAAAAGAATGGCATCCCAAAATCAGTCATTTTCACAACCTGATCCTCACTTCCTCCAATGGCACAAACAGACGCTAACCCTTTGTAACTACTGCTGTTTTCATGTTTTAAGTAGTGATGGTGTTGTGTTGTCAAATGATAGCATTACAAATTCAGGTAAGGGTGGCAGTGAAGAAAAGTCATGTTTCAATTTTAAATTCTGTTGGTAAACTTCAAAATAGAGAAATGTTACAAGTTCCTGTGGTAAAGACACATTCTTTATAATACTTGAGCTATACTGTACTGCAGTGTGTATTGCAAACTTAAGGCCAGGAGTTAACCCTTTGAGGGTCAATTTTTTTCGCCATATGCGACTGCCCAGGGTCGATTTTTTTTATTGCAGATTTCACTTCTTAGGGACTTATTTAGAAAAAAATTTACCGTAATTTTTCTAGGGTGACCGTAAAGGGAGAAAAATATCTTTTGCATTGGTATATTTGCACTCTTCATTCATGAATAACAACAATAAAAAAGGAAATAAACTTATCAGAATGAAAGAATTTCATGCATTTTTATGCACATAGTTCAAGGCTTTGAAAATCCGTACACGAGAATATTTCGCAAGTCTCAAATGTTCCTGCTCTTACACTAATACGTACATCCATAGCGTAATCGAACTGCGTAGGTGCGCGCACTCAAAGCAACACGTGTGACAAACTTCCGCTAATCTTCATCTTATCGCCAACCAGCTAGGGCAATTAGTTTTCGTGAGTCCTAAAAAAAAAAAAAAGAAAAGAAACGGAAATGCATGCACGGCGGCATCCTTCCTATGCGCACCCCTCTGAGCACTAAATGAGCGAGAAACAAACGGTCGCCCTTTCAGCGATTAGTAACGAGATAGCAGTCACTTTTGCAAGCGGAAAAAGCCGAAAGTGCCCGCAAAACAAAATCCAAACGGCCGCCCGCACGCACGTGCGCCAGCGCCGATGCGCGTGTGGTAGTATATAGACGCGCGGGAGCAAACTAGCGCTAAAACAAACCATGCAACGAAAACAGAGAGAGCGAGGCGCGCGAAAAAAATTCCCTGTATCCCCACATAGTGGCAGCACATGACAGAAGAGAAAAAGTTTGGAAATTGGCGCGCTTTTTAACCGTACAGACGGCGCCGTAAATATACGGCATCGACCATTTTCGGACCTGTTCGCGGCGCCGTATATTTACGTCATTGACCATCAAAGGGTTAACTACTTCTTAAAATTGGGCAGGTGCTAAGTAAAAGTGCAGACAGGTGTGGTATGTACCTTGTCACAGAGTTGCATTGCCTTTTATTCACCAGTCTTCCGAAATGTACCAATAACAATACTTATTTTGCTGGATAGACTTGTACTTCTGTGCAACCATTGAAAGTTGTGTGATGACTGCCTTCTGTTTTTCTTGCAGTGTGTTGCTGAGTGGCCCATCAACCACAAGCAAGTAAGTGGTCTAATAGAAGTTGTATCAGCAGTGTGACTGCGAATTGGTGGTGCTTCTGTGATTTAAAGAAAAAAACCAAAGCACTTTCTGGCTTACTGAATTTAGTTTAAGTTAACAAAGAAACTGCATAATATAACGGACAAAGCGAGTGACTTGATCGGGTTTGCTGTTAAATCATTTGTTGCTTGCCAGAGAAACGCCATGTGAGCGAAGGCTTACATGCTACATACACTATAATGCATGGGCCAAGCACTTCCTTATCTGCCTGTTGTTTTATTGATTGATTACCCGCTGTGGTTGCTTAGTTTCTTTCGCGTTACGCTGCTAAGCACAAGGTCGCAGTATCAAATCCCAGCCGCGGCAGCTGCATTTCGATGCGGGCGAAATACAAAAACACCCATGTACCATGCATTGGGTACACGTTAAAGAACCCCAAGTGGCTGAAATTAATCTGGAGTCCCCCACGATGGTGTGCCTCATATCA
>NC_092814.1:118769340-118896840 GCF_023375885.2 Dermacentor andersoni | reverse complement strand
CTGTGGCACCATATTAATGTGGTTGATTTATACGTTCTGTGTACAATCCGCTTATCATTGCACTTGAAAGCACAAGGTACACTTATTTGACATCTAGCATCGAACATTCTTACTTCTTTTTTACTAAGCTTCAGAACTGTACCGTTTGATTTTCATTTCCCCTTGACTGCACTTTCACGCCCTGTCGTTTTCTAAATGGTACGCCGACCCTATAAAACCTACTATCCCAGCTTTTGTCTAGCGCCCCGAACATCTCAGTTGCCGTTACCGAGGGCCCTGCACTTTACTCATAAGAACACTCAGTTACAGTTTCCTTACACTCGCTGTTGTTTCTCAGAATATGTGTCAACCTTTAAGAGCCCATAGTGTTCTGGCTAAATTTTTTTTTTTTGGGGGGGGGGGGGGGGGGGGGAGGAGACTGAAACAAAGTGGTCGACACACTTTTGGAAAGAGTGTGAAATGTTTTTCAATAAATGTTTTATATCCATTGTGAGAGGACGTGCAGAGTAATAAAAGTGTCAGTGTGGTTGAGAAAACAAAAATTTAAGCTCATACCGCACTGCGGAGCAGCCAAATATTTTCTTCGCATCATATGACAATCAGGGGCCCTATAACGCAAGACTACTCCAATGTTTTATTCCGATTTGCTGACGTCAAATTTACGTAACCGCCGACGCAATCATCGGGAGGTGACCCGCAGCGTTGCCTGAACAGCCCAATCAAACGGTCTCCTCGTTTATAAGAGGTCACTTTTGCTTGCTTTCAAAACGAATAACATTGCCTACATTGAGCGGTTTTTCTTATCTGATTGGCTGACAAGAGAAGAGGAGCACGCTAAAGTGGAGAGGGATTCGATGGGGCCGAGCCAGCGCACTAAAATAGATAAGCGGATGAAGAGGTTGGTGTCGGCGTTTGCGATTGGTCCGCTTTCCCTTACTTAGCTTGCGGTGGTTTGTCTGATATCGCGGTGGCGTGCAACGGACAGTTAAAATTGCCGCTAAAACAGATCTTCAGTAAAGAAGCGTTGGCACAGCGATGTCGTATGCGTGCCAAAATGGCTCGATAACGTTATACAGCCACGCAAAATGTTTTATTATACGCAAAGAAACCATGCTCTCCGGCAGGTGCGAGTAGCCAGTGCCTGAGCACTCAGCGGCAGCCATCTTCAATTCCTTTCGGAACGGGGCAGTCTCCGGCTATTTAGAAAAAAATCCGGTTTTCTTCGGCATATTAATGCATCTTTAACGCGTACACGTCACTTTGACGCAATGAATTTTCGCGGTTTTGTGACGTCGAGTGACAGGCAGGTGAAGTGGGTGCAGCTGAAACCTTTTGACCAGTGGCAGAGGGTTAATGGCAAAACGGTGTCGAATCAGAAATAATCTTTTTCTTTTGTTCGGTCGAATCATGCATAATCAGTGTGTACACGTCATATCAGATTGGGAGCTATCGCGGTTTTCGTGACGTCGCGTGAAAGACAGACGAAGTGGGGATGGTTCAAAAAAGTTTTTGACCCATCGCGGAGGGCTTATTGCAGAACTCTAATAGAAAAGTTTGGAATAGATTTACGTTATAGCGCCCCAGGCCTTGTGGGGTCGCAGTAGTATGCGGGTACGTGCACCCGTGCATGGGTTGAGAGAATTATAACTCTCTGATCTTTCTATTCCCCCTTCCCATTTCCTTCTTCCTCCTACTCCCTGCCTCTTACTTTCCTTTCTTTATATTCTCTGTATTCCTTAGAAACATTATTATATGTCACACCAACAAGACAGAACGGCAGCACTGGTTATTATATATGTTTCCTACGGGATATAGTGGACAAAGATGGACTAAACGGACTGGGAAGGCATTCGTAGCTATAACTTTCAGCAGTTCAAAGAAAGTGGCCACCTTCTCTTTTCCGTGGAATTTCCCTTCCTTTTAAGAGTGTAAATCGGCGATAAGTGCAGTTTTCTCCGGACTATATGATGAAAGCTATGCCAAATCATCGTTTTCTGCGCTTTAAGCACTGCAGCGCCGTAAGGCTGCAATGTCTTCCCGGCGTATTCGCGATCTGACGACGCCCGGATGGATGAAAAACGTTCATTCAACGGATTGAGAGTTTGCAGGCCAAACATGGCCCTTTACATAGGTGGAGTCCTTAGTCTGGGACCCCACTGGACGAAGCTGCTACCCGCGCCCGTTGAACTAGAGCCCTTTGGGACTCCAGCGCCGAGCAATTGAGTAGGGCTGCCTCCCATGCCTCTCTAGTGGGGGAAGGGTTGGGGGGAAGGGACGGATTCATCTGACATGCCCACACCATGTGAAAGTTATCGGAGACTTCCCCACAGTGAGGGCATCGTCCATCAACTTTTGGGTCAAAATGTTTTGCTATTGCAGGACACAACAGGGTGTTTGTCTGCAGGCGCCGCAGTGTTCGTTCATCGGCCTTACTCAGGCCCTTAGCAGGGACCGGGAAAAGCCGATGACGTTCGCAATAGTCTGCCAGAATTTCCCTGAACCGCAGAAGCGGTTGTCTAATCTCTGAGCGGGAAGAGTCTGGTTGAGGTGCCCGGTGGGTAAGCGCTCGGGCGGCCGCGTCCGCAGCCTCGTTACCTCTAAGGCCCTGGTGGCCCGGAGTCCAAATAATGCGTTTGGGTGAGGGGTCCGATTCCCTCACGGCTCGCTGTAAAATGCGGTAGGCTAAAGGTGATACCTCGCCCGCCAGGTAGTGCTCACAGGCTCTGCGCGAATCTGTGCTGATTACTTTCGAATTCGGGTCCGAGGCGGCAAGTGCTATAGCAACCTCCTCGGCCTGCGCGGAGTTGAAAGCGCAGTAGGAAAGTCCGTTAACTCGTTGGTCCTGGTGAACTACGGCAGCCGTGTAGAATCCAGTGGGCGACGGCCCTGCCACATCAACGTAGTATACACCCTGCTTTAATCCATATTGGTGTTCGAGAGCCCGAGCGCGCGCCTTTCGTCTGCCTTCATGTGTCTGCGTGTCCATGTTGCGCGGGAGTGGAGGGACCCAGAGCTTGTGACGCCAGAGCTCCGGAAGCCTGCATGTCTCCTCTGGAATGCACTCGTGTTGTATGTGCAAGCGGTCTAGCAAGTGGCGCCCGGACACCGTCTGCGAGAGTCGCGTGTACTGGTTCACAAGGTGGGCCTCCTTTAACTCCTGGTAGGAGTTAAGCACACCTAGAGCCAACAACTTAGCTTTGCCGGTAGCCACCGGGAGGTCCAAAGCTCGCTTTGTAACCTTCCTTATGATGGCGTCGATGCGTTCATGGTGTTTCTTTGTAGTTCGAAGGTAGGGTACGGAGTATAGGATCCTGCTGGTTACGAAGGCATGGGCGAGCCGAAGCGCGTCCCTGCCCCGCAACCCGCCGCGTTTGTTGGAAACGTGGTGGATCATACGTCCGACCTGTTCGCCTATGCGTTTGAGTTTGTCGATAGTGGATTCCGGGCTGAGTCTGTGATGGATGAACAGACCCAGGATCCGGATCTCCTCGACCTCTCTAATGGGACCTCCCATCAGAAAGAGACGCAAACTCGTGTTGCCTTTGGGATTGGTTTTAATGTGAAGAAGTTCCGATTTCGCAGGAGCGCATTGGAGACCACAGTGGATAGCATAGCTATCGACGATGGAGGCGGCCCGCTGGAGGCGGTCCTCCATTTCCCCAACGCTCCCTTCGGTAGTCCAAATTGTTATGTCATCCGCGTAAAGTGCGTGTTGGATGCCTTCCACCCGGGCCAATTGTTGTGGAAGCTGCATCATGGCAATGTTGAAAAGGAGTGGCGACAAGACCGCTCCTTGGGGAGTGCCCCGTGTGCCCATGGTGTATGGGCCATATTCCTCGTCCTCGATCTTAAGGAGGGCCTGACGCTTCGAGAGGAAATCTCTGACGTAGGCGAATGCCTTGTGCCCGCAATCCGTGGTGCTCAGGTTTGCCAGGATGCTGCCGTGACGAACGTTGTCAAAGGCCCCCCTAAGATCGAGTCTATTTGACATTACGTGGTGGCCGCGCCGCAATCCCATGGAGCCGAAATGGGTTTGATGCGGTGGCCAATCAAAGAGGCTAACCTCACGGTACGCGTTTCGCTCCTTGATAACTTCGCGGTAACGGGGCGTCGTGGAACAGACGCGCCGAAGCCTCTCGACGCAATGCCAAAATACTTCGTAAATATACCCTACGAAGCTGCTGCTTAAGAAATGCGGTACCTGACAAGGATATCGCTGTATGAAAAAAAAAAAAATGAAAACAGAAGACAGTGATCTGGGTGCGCATTCACAAAACCTCTCTTATGGTAAATGACATCCATGATTGGCCATCGATGCAGCGACTGTCTTGTTATCACGGTTATCGCTAGCATGGGTAAAGAGTGCCAGAGCGCCAGCCAATAAAGGAACTCTGTTTTGTAATACAAGCTTTGCGAATATCGACCATGGTAGTGCGTTAAGACAGCCTATAACGATTCTGGTCTATAACTAAGTCACTATACGCTGTTTTTACAGTGCAAACGTACTGTAATATCTTGTTAGGTAGATAATATTTTGCAACATATTGTGCCTCAAGCGCCGGCTCATCATGTAAGACCGCTTCAGACGCAGCGTCGGTCTCAGATGCTGAATCGGCTAACTTGTGCTGTTGCATGTCTTTACGTCATAACTCGCTAAACGTGCCTGAAAGTTGTGGTTGCTTGCAGATTTCGAACAACATCCCGCAGTAGTTCGTCACTGAATTGCTTAAAAGTGCACTGGCTTCCTCCAACAAAGAAACAAAAGGCGCATCTAAGGTTTATACTTCGCCACTCTTGCTCTTAAAAAATGATGGCTACATCCACTAAGAAACAGCACCTTAAACAGGCCCATTTGGAACAAGTCACGATTGAACTGTGTGTTTGGGTGACGCCGAGCGTAAAAAGGAAATAAGACAAAACACCTCGTAGAAGCTAAAAAAATAAAAAACGCGAGAACGTACCACATTCAGCGCGTTGCCAAAGGCTTTCTGTGAGCATCCAACGTCCCGATTATCTCAACCGATATCAGAGACTTGCGAAGTTTATTCCTATTTCTTCGATTAGACAAGCACTTTCGATATAACGGAGCTAGACACAAGAACATGTTTCGCAGATTATTTCTGTTCACTTTGTTTAATATGCGAGGCTGTAGGCAGTACATAGCAAAGTAGAACCTCCACGTCGAATACAGCATGTTTTAACGTGCCCGATGACATTATTTAGCACTTGTCAGAGCATATGTTAAGTAACGTCATTCAGATCACGAAAAATTGCTGTATTACAGACTCACGATAATGACGCCCGAAATAAGGGTAATCGTTACTGCATGTTCTACCCCAAACCAAACACTCAGGTTAGACCATTTGCGGATCGGCCATTTGCGTATACAGCGAAAGATCCGCTAGCTGGCTTTGTTTGTTCAGTCGCGTTAGAGCTCACTAGGCTAGATGAAGATCGAGGCATTTGTAAATATCGCTAATGTACAAACATGACATGCAGACGCAACATTGTCGGGGTTGTTTCGCTTATGAGCTGTCCGACTGCTACACTCAACCGGATACTCCATCGATAAATTGGAAAGCAAAATGCTCTGTGGGTTTCGAGATTGAACGACATCACCATAAATAAATTAGATTTCACTCAATTTTCTTGTCCACAATGCTACATATATTCGTTTGCAGCGTTCAGATCTGTAGGTTCTAAGGACGCGTACGGAGATGGGAACAGCAAAACATTGCTGCTTACCGCGTTTCTAAAAAAAACAAAAAGAATGACAAAAAATCGCATACAACATACTTTCTTTCCCAGCCTAGGGATGTGTTGCTAAAAAAGGAAGTGTTGGCCTTCAAATGCACAAAGCGGACAGGAATAGAGCAGATGCATTCAAAGGTAAACAGAGAGAGGAGGGTCGCGAAGTAGCAGTAAATGGATGAGAAGAGCTAAGTACAAAATAAGTCTTATTGCACGAATGAAATTTAGGATGGAAAGCGCCCCTCATTAGGCAGCTGCGTTAATACCTTGGGGGGGGGGGGGGGGGGGGCTCCGCCAGCTTAATTTATGGGCTGCTTGCGTCTAGGCGCTGACAAACAACAGAATGTTGGAGCGGCTATGAAGGAACGCTCACGTTGTTTAGCTCGAATGAAAACAATCAAGTCTTCATCAATACGCTACGTTCTACCGTACAAAGTGTCGCACCTTAAAAATCACGTCTGTTAACAGAAGTATCCAAAGAGCAAAGTCGGCCACAGTCAATAAATCTGTTGGCTGGCAACAGTAGGTTAAATGAGCAGCGCTCGACTGAAAACACAATTATCACGAGGAAGGTTTCTCGGCACTCTGGGTTTTGCATTTTTTTTCCTGGATTGGTAATGTCAGTTCAAGCACTGACAAGAAGTGGCGAAGATTGCAAATATCAATATATACAAACAACAGCACTACGTGAACCTTAAAGGAGCTAGAGTGATGTTACTTACAACGTTGTCGTAGAAGCCGTTTGAATGCAATTGTTCAGTCTTGCCGGATTGTGGATTCGATATACAACTCTATATTTTCCATCAGCGTTGCTAATCACCTGTTAATAGTTAACATGCTTAGGAAAGTGGTCATGCACATCGGAATACACCCGAACTATTCAGAAAACACGCCATTTTGCATGCTTGTTGATAACAAACACCGTGGGTAGCAATAATTGAACTGTTTATGTTTGCGCACTCAGGATTTCGTTCTTATTGTAAGAGAAACATTCGTATATCAGGCGGCAGCGGGCGCACACACTGTTCATTCATGTAGTTTATTATGTTTATGTACAGCCGGCTATTAAAGCTACCGAGTGCCCAGAATCCAAACACAGGAACTTCCGGCCGCTTTTGATCTATCGGTCCGGTCCGTTAGTGCCGCACTGCCTTTCGGTGCGTCCGTGATTGCGCAGGGTTCCCGCCCACTTTAGGTCAGAGCACGCAACGAACGCTCCGGGGCACCGAATCTGGGGTGACGTCGCGACCCTCGAGGGCTTCACGCGCGAAGACCTCGCCGGCGTGTGCATGGTAGTCGCACCAGGGTGATCTTGTGGCGAGCACTCTGGCGCGGGACCGATTAGCGCGGTGCGCGCGCGCAGGGAGAGGCGTGACGGCGCGCGGAGGTCGGGGAGCCGCGGAGGCTCGCGCGGAGCCTCGGGGTCCTCGGGGGAAACTCCGCGTCCCCGTAGGTCGTTTGGGGCCCCTCCGGCTGGGGCCGGCCCGCTGAGCATGGCCGTCAGGGAAGCGCCATGTTCAAGATGGAGGCTGGTCGCGGATCGATGCGCGGTTGGGGTAACGGGTTTTTCCTTTACCTCTACGCCGCTGGTGGCCATGGTTTCCCTGTTGCGTGGGGTCCTACTGGCGGCTCTCCGGCGGCTCCTGCGGGGCCCGGCTGGCCCGCGGCGGCGCACGCTCAGTGGCAGGCGGCCCCTTCTGGCGCAGCTCGTGCAGCTCGCGAGCACCGCGGCCTCTGCGCGCCCAGCGCCGGCTGCGCGCACCCAACGCAGGCGGCGCTGCCGCAGCCGCCGCGCCCCAGCGCCGCGGAACGCCGCCGCCAGTCCGGCCCACGCAGGGGCGCCGCGCGGCCGCACGACGCGGCGCCTCGCGACGTGCGGCCGCGTGTCTCGGCGCACGCGGTGCGGCGTTTTTCGAATCGGCCGGCGCTCCGCGGCGCGCAGTGGCGCAGGCCGCCGATTCTCGGAAAGCTCTGGCGAAGTGGACGAGCCCCCGGCCGCATGAGCGCAGCTTTGGATCCGACGAGACTTTGACAAGTCGTCGTCTCGCGACAGAACGCTCGTAACGATGTTTTCTGCATGGCTGACGTTCAGCTTGGAAGCTCAATTTTCGGTGTCCCAATGTCTAGTTTTGTGACTATAGGTAACGGCAAGTCTCTATTGAGCAGCTACACGAAAACGCACCGCCATGAGTAGCTGTGAACAGCTTTTGGTCGGCCAAAAGGCAGAGTGATGGAATGCCAGCACGCATCACGGTACACACTCTGTACGCGCGTACATTTTTGGCTAGAATACGCTTTATTTCCCACGTCTTCGAGAGATAAGTGTAACAATGATAATAATAATAAAAACTTTACGCTCCATCAGGAAAACGATAGCGCAGAGAGAGAGCTAGGATTGTTTTTACTAACTTGCTCCTCAAAGAAAATCATCCATTTTTTTTAAATTTCCGAACCAAGGGACGCAACAAATTGCCGCTTCACACGCTTCACTTTCGCCGCTTAATAGTTAATGTAGGCACTGACCTAGGCCTAGAGATATTTTCAAAACTGAATTCAATGATCCGCAGAGCCCACTTGTTCGTGCACTTTGGACGTATAAAGCAATTTAAGCTGCGTTCGCTGTACTTTAGAATGCAACAAACACAATGTTTGTGTCTTTAATTTAAAACCTGCGAAAATTGGACACCTCAGTAGAAGGTTGAACGTGTTGGTAACGCATGCTTTCTTTAGACTATAAAAAGAAAGAAAGATTGCGATAGCTTGGCTATTACTTACTTCGATAGGTGCAATATCATAAAATGCTGCCAAAAGCGCAGTAACATTCACAACCAAGATATTAGACAGGTAAACCCCCACACGTAAAAGGAGCTCGATATGCAGGAAATTGGTGACAGAAATGCAATTATGCCGTAAGCCACAATGTGTGGCTGATATTACTGCCACCAAAGAAACGTTGAAGAAAAAAAACCACCTCAAAGAAAACCTATTGAAGTTAGAAGGAGGACGCAAGGCTGTGAGCCGAATTATATTATTGAAGCGGCCTGTACAGGTTCAATTATTAGCTTGCCTTTGTTTACTTTGTGTCATTTTTAATTTTTCATGCTACTGAACAGTTATTCATATCCGCCACCTGAACATTTGGTTGGTTTGTATGTTTTCTTTTACTGATGGCGCACACCCAATTTTAAAGATTGGTTAATAATCAGGTAGCATTAGAAAAGACGTTTAGTTCTCATCGAAGATGAGGGAAATCAACAACTCCGACTTTAAATTGTTATTATTGTTTTCGATAATGCACTTGCATAACCATTTTCTCCTGCAATGCGCTTTCTTTGCAACATAAGTAATGATGCCGTGAAGTACCCTTCTAGAAATCTTTGCACTACAGGAGTGCGCAAATATTCGAAATTTTGAATACGAATCGAAGAGCGCCAGCTATTCGATCCATATGCGATCCAATAATTCGCTAATCGAAGTTGTCGAATATTGCTTTCGAATATGTATGAGAGATAAAGGGACTTATGATGACTGTCGACTCTAGTGGATTATGATTCAGGCAATGTAGCGACACACCGTATTGCCAACGCTGGAACGCGTCATGCATGAGGCGTGTACTGCAGCCGGGCTCCTATTTCACGCTGGAAGGATGGATGGTATGAGCGTCCCCTTTAGAACTGAGTGGTGGGTTGCGCCACCAAGGTTTTGTTTCTATTTTGTCTGGTGACCTACCTATATTTTGGGGGAAAAAAGAAACAGACAGACACACAGATACGCACGCACCCACTCACCCACCCACCCACCCACCCACCCACACACACAGACACACACACACACACACACACACACACACACACACACACACACACACACACACACACACACACACACACACACACACACACGCACACACACACACACACCCCACCCACACACACAAAGAATTTCCAGCATCAAACTTTCTGAACCACTACTAAGAACTTTGTTTTTGTACGCCTCCGTTGTTTGTGGTCTCCCTACTTTTCTGTCAACAAACCTCCAATCGCCTTTTACTAATCTCTATCACTGAACCCAAGGGCTTCAAGGAGGCCAAAGGAGCCTAAACAGACAGCCGCGTAGATATCTTCGCTGTCTAACAGAACGTGTTTCATCGCTTCCCTAGCTTTATCGCAGCAAGCACATGCTTCTTCTTCCTTGGTGTACCACGCTTTCCTCTAGATACTTGCGCCATTTAGCGGCGGGCGCACGAAGCCCCACTCATTTTGCGTGGCCTCCGAGATTGCGCAGGTGACACGACGGTACGTGCTAACGATGTGAATTAATCCCACGCTCCCCGCAGGCATTCGTGTCACAGTGCTAAAGTGTCGGGCTGTTGTGCTTGAAGGAATTGTGCGTCAAGGGCACCGTGTCGCAGAAAATCCAGCGTGAACATGTCGTTTCGGGAATAATAATTCCGAACAACGCATACGCAAACATGCAGGCACTCCGTGTAGAGCAATGAACTTACTGAACTAATTGAATTTGTCAAAGTAAAATGCATCACAAAAATCGTGACTCAAACACAAACCCCTTTTAAGGCGATATCGTTTTCCAGATGCCTTTTGAGGTCTGTCTTAGGGCCGATTTACGCTCGAGCCGCCTATCGCCGCAAGCCGCACCGCACGCGTGCGGTCGCGCGAAAGATTGCCCGTATCAAACACTTGTGCACAAATTTCGGTTTACAATGTGTAAGGTATACACTGTGCACACAGTGTAAATGGTAATTTGTGCACAAGTGCTGGATACGTGCAATTTTTCCCGCGACCGCACGCGTGCGGTGCGGCTTGCGGCGATAGGCGGCTCGAGCATAAATCGCGCCTTAGCAGGAGCTGCGCGGCCTCCTGGTTTCCTTGCACAGCATCAAAAAAAAAAAAAGGGGGGGGGGGAACCACAAAGCTCGCCCCTTCGTGCATAGCGTTCGCTGCCAGTATTTCCCAGTAAACATTACGGTTACATAAGCTGCAGTTGCTGGGAAGCATGAGAAGCACTCAGGGATATTTGAATGCTATGGCGTTCCGCTCTTAAAGGCGAAGCTTAAGCGTCCGCCAAATTTTAAAGTATTTCTTATTTCTTTTTATTGAAGAGAAAGTGGCCGTGAAGGGGTTAGATAGATAGATAGATAGATAGATAGATAGATAGATAGATAGATAGATAGATAGATAGATAGATAGATAGATAGATAGATAGATAGATAGATAGATAGATAGATAGATAGATAGATAGATAGATAGACGGACGGACGGACGGACGGACGGACGGACGGACGGACGGACGGACGGACGGACAGACAGATAGATAGATAGATAGATAGATAGATAGATAGATAGATAGATAGATAGATAGATAGATAGATACAACGTGGCTGAAGTAGGCTAAGTATGCTAATCGCATTAAAGACACTTATTGGAGGCTGGAAGTGAGACAGAACGATGGGTGTGAGGACGCTCCCGAATGATTATACTGCAAGATAGTTACGATCGCTGCTCAGGGGGCACCCGTATCTGAGTGAGCTCACAGGGCAGATAACTCCTGCTCAGTAATTTTTAGGCATAAAATAAGAATGGCTCGCTTTCAGGCAGCATATGTAAAAATTAGTTCCGACTTACTATATGGCCAGTCTCACCATGTTTGTTTCCGTTTAAACCAATGGGCGTTGCTGTGTTATCACACTGCTCTCCTTCAGCAAACACAGCAGTGCACGTGCGCCTTTCACTGTTACTGCCGAACTACTTATGTTACTGCTATTGACCGCTTCGATAGCCACCAGAATAATACGTGCAGCGCAGTCCTTCGCTTTGCCGAAGCTGAGTTACTTTTCTTCCCGCAACCAAAAAACGCAACCATCGCATGCAACAGCATGTACCTGTCATTTATTCCTGGAATGGCAAAGGCTTCAAGGTCAGAAATACACTGACAGAAAGGCACGCGGTCGACAAGGGCTATATCCCACTCCGCTCTTCGAAATATCGTATGTGCTAAGCTTTTTCTGGAGCCCTCGAAATCATTGAAAGTCAAGGCAGCTTGGAGGACAAGACGAATTCAATTGGCAGTTGGGGAGTGGTGGAAATGGGCTGAGCGCGTAGGAGAATACCGGAAATGTTTTCAAGGTCATTGTTCACCACAATGACTTTGGAACTGCTAGTCACCGCTGTTAAAGTTACCACTGCTAGTTACCGAAAAGTTAAAAATACCACCCATAAAATACATAAAACCAAAAGTCATCCAGTTGAATTGAGGCAAGTTATTCAGTTTGTATGCGCGTGATAAACAGAGATGTTAGCCAAATTTCATTACACCTGACTTTTACTGTCTTTAAGATTTTACAATCACCTTTCCGACTTGTGACTTGCTTTATTGAACACACGGGACTTTTCTTGCGTTCTTTTTTCAACTGCCGGAGTTTGGGTGCCAACCCGGCAATCATAAGGATCGGACTATAATGAGACTATTGCCACGGCGCTGACTAATCGCAGACAGCGTTTACGTAAGCGAAGTCGTGAATGTGCGTCCCGCAGGGGCCGCATCTTCAAATGATTTTGTCGTCTTCCATTCTTTTTGACCTTCACCCCTGTGTCTCACTACGCTGCGCCCCCCCTATCGCCAAGATCGGCCACTCACCGCCGGCGCATGATAAGAAACTAGTAGACCAAAAAGAAGTGGGTTGTTCAATACGCGATCGTAGATTTATAATGCAGCACAAGCAGCTTACGGGAACTTGCTGTTTGTGATCACCCGTTATATCTGGAAGGCAATACCACCAGCACAATTTAGCCAAGGTTGCGCACAGACAAGGCCGGCGCACCTACTAACGACCCACAAAAACAAGAACATGAGCAGCGCAGCACGCAACTTTGCAACTATGGTTTGTTTCCTCACTCGAGACTGTTATACACACAGTTCATTGAGTTTGCGCACGTGTTCACGGTGTAATAACGTTGTTATCACGTTAACTGTACTCCTCCACCAGCGGGAACAGCCACCGGGTCTCGAGCACGGAGCAGCCAGCCAAGCAGAAAGCGGGGGCGCATCGGGTGCGAATATTGCCATTCGAAGTCGCCATCTATAAAGCGGCGCAGTTTCAGCGAGGAAGGGGGATGGGGGCGACCGCCCGAAACGTTTGCGGAGTGCCGTACGAGGCATAACACGCGGACCGAGCCACTACTGGCGAGGCCGGATGGCGCGAATCGACCGGCCCGCCAGGCCTCGCGCGCGAACGTCCTTCATCAAACAGAGACACGTCGTCTCCGCCGCGGCGCGCGGACAGAGCAGCAGCAGGCCCAGCCTCCTGGCCAACACCGCCCGCTGCTGGTAGCGCGCCTCATCTGGACTGCCGATCGAAAGGTCCCAAAATATGCGCCCGGACCGCTTCGATCTGCGGGCACGTGCGCGCGTCCCGACGTAGCTCACGCGCGCGCAGCACCCCCCCCCCCCCCCCTACCCTCGCGGGAACGGGCCCGGCCGCTGATCGACAGCAGGTGTGCTCGTCCCGCGCTCGCTAACGAACTGGCCGCAGAATCGCGCGCGCGGACGTGCGGCTGATGGGAGAACACGTCTGCTACCCGCGACGACATCGCGTGCGAGGGGTGCGCCGGCCGCGGTGTGAACCCGACACCGCGGGCACACAAACGAGCTGCATCGCTCCGCGGCCTGCAGTCTTGCTCAGCGCCGACGACGACGTGAAGACGAGTTGTGCACGTGTTCATTCGTGCGCAGTACTAACCGAGAGCCTGCGGTGCCCAACGAGAAATGCCGCTGGGTGCGCGCGCGTTCGAGTGGCACAGGCGCACTTCCGCCCTTGAAGTTCTAAAAAAAAAAAAAAAAAAAAAGGGGGGGCAGCTCTGGCTCAAGAAGGCTTGCGAGAAAAAATATGGTAGAAAAAATTACTCTTTGATTAACCTCGAACTCCTTTAATCATGAGCAAAACGACAATCAAGTTTCGCAACGTGTCCAGTTCGGCTAGTCTTCGTGTCAAGACGGTGAAAACAAAAATGTTTCTTGAAACGAAATTTGTTCTGAAATGAGTGAAAAACACAAGTGAACTGTGATTGTAAAGTAGACAGCATATGGTGAACAGTTGCAAGTTTCGGTCAGTTCTGGGCTACAATTGGCTGGTAATGACTAGTACCTCCTAAAGTACGTCGTCATCATCAACTGTCCGGGCCTGTATGGTAGTTGTAACTCAAATCATTACTGTTTGCATGGCGGCACTCCGGTCGCGGTCCAAGTATGCTAGTCCGCGCTTATTACTAGAAAGGAAGGGAAGAAGGAAAGGCAAGGAGGTTAACCAGACTTTGTCCAGTTTGCTAACCTATCCGTGGGGAGGGGCAGTGAAACAAAGAGAGAGAGAGAGAGAGAAGACATGAGTCGAGATCGCACTTTCATATGCACTGAGCCAGGTGCAGCATATCTAAACTCGGGTCCTCAAGTCTCTCGCCTTCAGGTACTGCAAAAGAGCTCGAATGGCTTTCTGGGCTGATGAGCTGTGAGGCCAGGCTCCCAAGACCGTTGCTTCTGTGAATGGCCTATCGGCCAATCTATTCAAGGCACAGATGGAGAGCGTTTATTATTAAATGTTTACTATACTATTCTGGGTGTCTTACGCAACTCAAAACGGAGTATCGCAATACAGGGTGACCATTTTTAAGTTTTGTGGCATTATTAAGAATAGCCTGTTGCAGATCACATAATTCTAGTCCTCGAGCTGGATTATTCAGAGAGGCGGACATTTATTACACGAGAAATCGAAACATATATTCAACTAATTAGGAAAAATCCACTAATTATACTTTGAGTTAGTTACTTTGCAGCACATATTGTAATTTACGAATTGTAGCGGGTGCGATTACAAGGCGTGGCCACGTGGAATGAATTTCCAGAACGGCGCCAGTTTGGAGATATGCGCCATCAAACCTGCACTAAAAATGCACTGTTGTTCCACTTACTTTTTTTTTAACAGAATGCTTTTTTAGACAATTAAGCACAAAACAGGAACGCCTACGTATTTCGCTCCACACAATGGTAAATAATATCTCGAAACTGGTGTCATCGTGGAGATTCATTTCAAGTGAATACGCCTTGCAAGATCACCGGCTACAATTCGTAAATTGCAATATGTGGCGTAAAGCAATTGATTAGGAAGTTAATTCAAAATATTTTGGTTACTTAGTTGAATATGCGCTTCGCTTTCTCGTTCTAGTAATGTCCGCCTCTTCGAGTAATTCAGCTCAAGGACAAGAATTATGGCATCTGCCATAGGCGATTCTTAAAAATTCCATAAAACCTGAAAAGGATCACACTGTATGTGTGTAAACTGTAGACGTATGACAACAATAATAACAATAGCATATTGTTCGCAGTCGTTTTGAGAAACGCAAAAGTCAAGATGGACTAAGCAAAATTTACATATCATGCATTAGGGCACAACCGTTATTTTAAAGTTGTAAAATGTTTCATGACAGGAAACAACACGAAAAAGAAATATGGCTCGCCCATATTCGAGAGTAGATTTAAGCATGAAATGGCTACCGACAAAGCAGACTGGTTGTATACGGTACTAGCCACAATCTTAAAATGGGTGTAGTGCATGTTCGCAGCCGCACACCCCACCACACCATACGAACCTGTTTTGAACTGAACCTTATTGCAAGCGTCGTCTCGGCCAAACAGCCATCCGCTGCGCGCCGGACGCAGTCGGCTTGGTCACGCAGCGTGGCGCCATCTCTCGAGTCGGCGCCAAACCCGCGCCACGAAACTCACGGACCGCTGGCGTTGCACAGGCAACCCTGTCTGAGCGCCAAAAGACGACAATCATGTGTACGGTGCCCTGTATCTGCCTTTTTAACGTCGCCATTGATGAATAAAACTTCAGCCTACTGGAAGTTACAGCTTGAGGATATTGCGAACAAACATGAGGAAGAACTCGGAAACAATATTTTTTGTAACCTGTTTCGGCAGTAGCTAGCGTATGTAATGCAGTCCTGTACAAAGCGCTGGAAGACGGAAACAGCATTTCTTAAGCTTCGACTGGTTGCCTGGGTGATCTCGTTCTTTTCTCGCAAGTTGCCCTGATGTTCTCGTTTGAGTGCCCGGATAACGGTTCTGGCTATTGGCTCAAAAGGTCATTTCAAGGTCGCTGACAACGGGAGCTAAAAGCATTTCATGTTTAAAGAAAAGTTCAACAGCATGCTACACTCATGTAACACGTGAAGGCGAAAGCCTGCTGCACACATGGTAATGCATTAAGTTATACCATAGGAGGGGTCAGACTTCTTGCAAGACATAACGAGCCACACTGTGAAGTAAACGTATGGCGCTCTAGTTCGACCTCCTCAACGAGACATGCGAGCACTTAATGCACTACCTAAAGGTTCTTTCGTTCTTTCCTTGTTCTTTCGTTGTTTCTTTCATTCTTTCCTTAGTTTCCACTTTCGTTCTATCTTTCTTTCGTTTCTTCATTCATATTCAGCCATTGCATTTTTGCTTGTTTACAGGGGTATGTGCCATTCGTGATGATGATATTTTTTATTTCACTGGAGCAGACGCCGCTTTATTCGGGTATGAGTCATTGCAACGAGTCAAGGCTTTCGCCTTAATAACCTGATGACATCCAGTCACGACGATGAGGAAGTAGATCAGTTTTATGAAGATGTTGAATTAGCGATGAGAAAAGTGCAAACTCGGTATGCAGTAGTAATGGGTAACCTCAGTGCAAAAGTGGGGAAAAAGCAGGCGGGTAAACAGGCAATTGGCAACTACAGCGTCGATTCTAGAGACGCTAGAGGAGAGGTGCTGGTACAATTTGCAGAAAGGAATAAGCTGAGAATAATGAACACCTTTTTCAGGAAGCGTAGCAACAGAAAGTGGACCTGGAAAAGCCTTAATGGTGAAACAAGGAATGAAATTGATTTCATACTTACTGCCGATCCCAGCATAGCGCCGGATCTAGAAGTGATAGGTAAAGTGCAGTGCTCATAGGTTAGTGAGGGCTAAGATTCGCCTCAATTTGAAGAGAGAAATAGGAAAATTGGTCAAGTAGAACCAGATGAACTTAGAGGCAGTAAGGGTAAAAGCAGACAAATCTAGGCTGGTACTTGCAAACAAATTTGCAGGCTTCGAACAGAGAGATGATGATGATAACAAAGAGGTAATGAATGAAACCGTAACGAGGCTGGCTTCAGAGGCAGCAAGTGAAGCGGGAGGCAAGGCGCCAAGGCAACCAGTAGGCAAACTCTCCCAAATAACAAAGTACCTAATAAAGAAACGAGAAAGAATGAAAGTGTCCAACTCAAGAGATAAGATAGAATTCGCAGATCTGTCAAAACTGATCAACAAGGCGAAAATAAGTGATATTCGAAATTATAGCGTGAGAAAGACTGAGGAAGCCGTAAAGAATGGACGCAGCCTGAAATCAGTGAGAAAAAAACTTGGCAAGAATAAACCAAGATGTATGCACTGAAAGATCAGCAATCTCGAAGGCATAATAAATGTAGCAGAAGAATTCTATACTGACCTGTACAGTACCCAGAGGACTCAGGAGAACCACATTCGAATCGATAATGAACAGGATACAGAAACTCCTCCTATAACTAGAGATGAGGGGGGGGGGGGGGGCGTTTCCAGTGCTCGTTCCGCTCGGACGTGTTTTTCCGTAGCTCCGCATTTTCGCCCCGTTTACTGTTTTTTTTTTTTCCGCTACTGGAACTCTGTTGTTTATGAACCGCTTTGGCGGTTCGTAATTACTACTGGCGGCTATCTACAAGGTCCGTCGTCATCTACACACTCCTGCTGCGTCGTCCAACTCAAGTTCTTGCGCGGCTTTGCGAGTGCGAGTGCCCCCGCGGCACTCGCCGCGTCGGCGCGGAGCATCCAAGCTGTTGTCCGCTGCGTCGAAAGATCGGAGCGTTGCCGATGCAACTGCCATCCAAGTCAGGAGCGTCTCCTTCGTGGGGACAAGTGCAACGTGCGAAGGCGGTACCCTGAGCATGGATACCACCAACATGGAGCAGAACAGCCCTGCTGTCGTGGCGCACACCTCAGCCAAGAGAACGAAGGAAGCTACTGGCCTTCCATCGGATGAAAATGTAGCTCCAGCAGCCCCGAAAAGACCTCGCTCATCACAAGGCCTGCCCGCACGACCGACACGCACGTCTCCGGAGTCGCCAACGACATCGTGGTACAAAGTGGTTATCAAGCCTCGTGCTAGATATGACATGTCCAATCTGCACAACCGTATCATTCAAGCGGCCCTGGACGCCTGCCTCGAGACTTCGCGATTTCAAGGTTTTGCTCTACACAAACCCACTAATACGGTCTCAGTATGGGTATCTGCTATGGCACTAGTTTATAAACTCGAAGAACTGCAACAAATACAAGTTTTGGAAGAGTGTGTCCTTCCAGTCCAGGCGTACCTCGCCAGCGGTACCGGTTTAAGACGCTACGTGGTTAATGGCGTTGACCTTGACGAAGAAACCGAGAGGCTCCTGCAGGAACTATCGTGTCCCACACACAAGGTCGTGGCTGCTCGCTACCTAGGCAGCGGTCGTACGTGCCTAATCACGCTTCAAGGTCCTAATTCCCCACCTGAACGTATCCTGTATTACGGCTGCGTACTGCGCCCGCGTCCATTCAAGCCTTCCGTTGTGTACTGCTACTCTTGCTTTAGACAGGGACACATGAAATCATCCTGACCCTACCCACCTAAGGACGACACCATGGAGCCTGAACCATCGGCATCGTTTAGATGCGGCCTATGCCAAACAAACGATCATGACATCACTTCCACGACGTGTCCTACGAAGTTGAAGGCCACTAAGAAGGCTCGACAACGCCATTCTCGACAGCCAGCAAGGACCCCTCGAGATTCATCAATGGAACAAGTCCCTGTGTACAACCGTTACGCCGTTCTGGCCTCGCTGGAAGAGGACGCTAGCCAGGTGACAAAAGCAAGTACAGCGACAAGTGATGCTGCCACTCGTACCTATAGCGCAGCTGTTAGGTCGTCCACTTCACGACCACAACGGGCATCACAATCGATAGAAGACACGCCGCTTCCTTTGGCAGACGAAGAGTTCGAGATCGACGTTTGCCTGGCCAACCTTGAAAAGGAAATCCAACGTCTCAAGGAACGCCGTACAGTGCTCCGGCGTCGTCGTGACGGAGCGCGGCCGTCGCATTCGTCGTCGACGTCTAGTCCTGCTCATATGGCTAACCTGGCATCTGTGTCGAAGCCTCTTTCACCCCAAGAACTCCTGCGCTCCCCTTGCGCAACAGCTCCGGCATCTCACCTCGATTCTACTGGCCAAACTAAATCTATGATGGCTGCTACGTCTTCAAGTGTGCCAGAAGGCATCTTACAGTGGAACTGTCGCGGCTTCGCGGGGAAGGTCGGAGAGCTGCGTCAGCGTCTCAGATATGGGAAGCTGCGTGTTTGTGCTCTACTGCTTCAAGAAGCAGTAGAGCCCATATTCCAGGATTTGTGGCATACTCATCGCCTTCAATGTTGGATCGCAGGAGTGCTACGCCCTATGTCCCTCCAGGAAAGGCTGAAGCGTATGTAAGATGCACTCTTCATTAGACTCGCGTTGATCTTTCCCGGTGGTGTACTTTATGGCAAGAAGTCGTGGCCGTATTGGTTCGTCTCGAAAGCACGGACGTTATCATCGTTTGGTACTATGCCCGCTCCTACAGCGGTCGTGCGGCTCGGTTGTGTCTCGGCTGGTTGGCGCACCTACGACGGAAACATCCTGGTTGCCCCATTATGATAGCAGGAGATTTTAACGCGCCCCGCATCACATGTGGATAGGCTATTTCCAGTGCGCGTGGTACATGTGCGCTGGACACATTTATGGACGCCCAATTCACTCTGCTTAATGATGTGTCAGTGCCTACTCGTCGGCGTGACCACCCTCGCGCGCCGCCACACTCACCGGACTTATCTTGGTGGCTAGGAAGGACGACCGTCTCGTGGTCATGTGAACCCGATTGCTGGGGTAGCGACCATCATCCGATTCACCTTGGCTTATCTTCGGGCGGAACAGGCCGCCTCCGCCGACTATGTCGAGTGGTGGACTGGGATCAATACAGGGCGGTATCAGAAAGCAATGTATCCAACTCCATGCTGGACCCGGCCCATTGTCTTAAGGCGGCATTAGTTGAGGCGACACGTACGTCGTGGGCTGATGTATCGCGAACCGCTCCTGATTTGCAACTTCTGCGTTTCTGGGCGTCGCGCCAATAAGCAGAACTTGCATCAGAAAGTGACCCTGCATCAAATACCCTTCGCTTAGAGGCCCAACGCCTTACTGCAATAGCTCGGCGCCATGAACACCGATTAGAACGTGGCCGCTGGATGGACTGCATGGTGCTCTTCTTTCGGACCTTCGTCGTCCAATGCCTCCATTTGGCGCACCTTCCGAGTAATGGAACGTGGTCGGCGCCCTCCAGAGCCCGCAGCCTGCGCCCTATTGGCATCGGGCCAGACACCAGCAGTATTCGCAGAAACTGTCGCCCACACCTTTTTTCCGGCTTTGGACACAGCATCGCCTCCCTTCGTTGCTCAAAACTGCCTTCCCGCGGTCGCAGGCACGCCGCCTACGCTCTCCGACATCGAGGGTATACAAGCTGCCTTCACTATGGCGGAATTTTTAGCGGCAATAGACCTGTCGAAGCCATGCAAGGCACCAGGACCGGATGGCATACCGTATGAACTTTATAAAAACACGGAAGGCAAGGTTCTCGAAGTGCTGTTGGGGGCCATAAACGAAGCTTGGGCTACAGGAGTCATTCCCGATTCTTGGCGGCATGCAGAAACGGTCCTTATTCCCAAACCCGGAAAACCCCAAGATGATATCGCTCATATGCGCCCAATAGCACTAACCTCAACGTCAGGCAAGCTGATGGAGCGTATGCTCGCGACACGTATTACATGGTGGCTCGAGCGGTACTCATGGTTTCATCCTGACCAAATCGGGTTCCGTGCTCATCTAGGCGCAGAGGATGGCCTTGCGTACCTATCTTCTATGGTTCTCATCGGAGTCCGCTCCCGAAGAATTCGCACGATTCTGGCAATGGATATTCGTAAAGCGTACGACCATGTGAGTCATGAAGCAATTCTCGGAATTCTCCATTGGCTTCAGTTCCCTAGCCGTGTCTGCACATTCGTCGAAGCCTTCCTGTGCGCTCGCACCTTCTCCATTCGCCTGGCTGGCCAAGCAGTAGGTCAGTTCGTCGCACATCGGGGTGTCCCACAAGGATCTGTGCTCGCACCAGTCCTTTTCAATATTGCTCTCCTTCCACTAGCTTGGAAGCTAGCCACGATACATAACGCACAGTGCATAATGTACGCAGATGACATCACTGTCTGGTCAGTTGATCCTTAAATCTGCCACCAAGAAGAAGCGCTCCAAGAGGCCCTAAACATGACGCACAACTGGTGTGCTCAGATAGGCCTTGACATTTCCAAGGACAAGACGACGTACATGTCAGTAGCGAACAAGTATGGGCGCCGTCTACTGGCACTCCGGCCTCTTCAGTTAACTCAGCAACCATTACACGAGGCTTCAACTCTGCGTGTACTCGGCCTTGAAATGGATTCCTGGAAATGGAATAACAGTCGATTTAATCAAAGATGGAGGAGACATAATGCTTGAAAAACTGGCGGCTCTCTATACGAAATGTCTATCAACTGCAAGGGTCCCCAAAAACTGGAAGAATGCAAATATTCTACTAATCCACAAAAAGGGAGGCATTAAAGAACTGAAAAATTAGAGGCCCATTAGCTTACTCCCAGTATTATATAAAATATTTACCAAAATAATCTCCAATAGGATAAGGGCAACACTGGACTTTAGTCAACCAAGGGAACAGGCTGTCTTCAGGAAGGGATTCTGTACAGTGGATCACATCCATGTCATTAATAAGGTAATCGAGAAACCCGCAGAGTACAATAAGCCTCTCTATATGGCTTTCATAGATTACGGAAACGTATTTGATTCAGTAGAGATACCAGTAGTCATAGAGGCATGGCGTAATGAAGGAGTACAGACCGCTTACGTAAATACCTTGGAAAATATCTACAGAGATTCCACAGCCAACTTAATTATACACAATAAAAGGAGGAAGATATCTATAAAGAAAGGACTCAGACAAGGAGACACAATCTCTCCAATGCTATTCAGTGCATGCTTGGAAGAAATATTCAAGCTGTTAAACTGGGAAGGTTTAGGACTAAGGATCGACGGCGAATACCTCAGCAACCTTCGGTTTGTCGATGACACTTTCTATTCAGCAACACTGCAGACGAGTTACAACAAATGATTGAGGACCTTAACAGAGAGAGTGTAAGAGTGGGGATGAAGATTAATATGCAGAAGACAAAGGTAATGATGAATAACCGGGCAAAGGAACAAGAATTCAGGATCGTCAGTCATCCTCTAGAGTCTGTGAAGGAGTGCGTTTACCTAGGTCAACTAATCACAGGGAACCCTGAGCATGAGAAGGAAATTTACAGAAGAATAAAAATGGGTTGGATCGCATACAGCAGACATCGTGAGCTCCTGACTGTAAGCTTACCGTTATCATTGAAAAGGAAGGTATACAATCAGTGCATTTTACCGGTGCGGACATATGGGGCAGAGACTTGGAGATTGACAAAGAAGCTTGAGAACAAGTTAAGGATTGCGCAAAGTGCAATGGAACGAAGAATGCTAGGCATAACTTAAGAGACAGAAAGAGACCAGTTTGGATCAGAGAGCAAATGGGTATAGACGACATTCTAATTGACATAAAGAGAAAAAAATAGTGCTGGGCAGGTCACGTAATGCGCCGGTTAGATAACCGTTGGACCATTAGGGTTACAAAATGGGTACCAAGAGAAGGGAAGCGCAATAGAGGACGACAGAAGACTAGGTGGTGCGACGAAATTAGGAAATTTGCGGGTGCTGACGGAAAGAGATGACGGAAAATTATTTCCACCACCACTGCCGGCTTTCGAAGAAGACGTTTTGCAGGCGACGCGACGAACTGGAGGAGACTCGGGTACAAGCGTACCAGTGGCCATTCCATGGAGAGGAAGGAATTGCGCGCTATACAGTTCATCGCCACGGGCTTGCAGCTTCCAGAGGTCTGTCGAAAGCCAAATGTTAATCGGAATGGCCTAGATCGCTGTTGCCGACATTGTCCACGAAGTTTCTCTCACAAAAACAAGGCAATCCTGGGGCTCGACCTAAAGAGTGTCTTCGATAAGGTGAAACACTCGGCGATTCTGTCTCAAGTATCCAAGCTCAACATGGGCGAAAGATCCTATAACTTCATAAAGGACTTCATCACAGACAGGACAGCCGAGCTACGAGCAGGCGACCTACAGACACAAGAGAAGAAGCTCGGGAGCACCGGCAGACTGCAGGGATCGGTCATTTTGCCGATGCTGTTCAACCTGGTAATGATCGGAGTGGCCGAAAAGCTCGCGCACATCGAATACATCAGGCACACCATCTACGCGGACGACATCACGCTGTGGGTGACCGGCGGCAGCGACGCCAACATCGAGGACGCGATGCAAGCCGCCGTCGACGCGATAAAATACCAGCCGGAAGGCACCGGACAGAGATGTTCGCCGAGCAAATCGGAGCTTCTCGTACTCCCACCTATCAACAACGGAAGAGGCAAGACCAGACAACGCGAATACGAAAAAAATAGAATCGTGACCAAATCCGGCAACGTGGTCCCCGAGGTCGTCAAAATCAGGATCCTAGGCATGGTCATCGAAAAGCAACGAAAAAACGGCGAAACCATCTCCCGTCTCACGGCAAAGGCGGCCAACGCGCTTCGACTCCTCAAATGAGTCACTTGCCGGAAGGCTGGTATGAGAGAGGAGAGCCTAATTAGGCTTGTCCAATCCTTCATCATCAGCCACGTCGTGTACTTTGCAGCCTACCACAGATGGCTGCAACACGAACGCAACAAAATCAACGAAATCATCAGAAGAGCGTACAAGACGGCGCTGAGCCTGTTCGAGTCCACGAGCACGAACCGCTTCTGACAACTCGGGATACACAACACTCTCGAAGAAATAGTCGAAGCGCAACGGACCTCTCAATTGGAGCGCCTGTCCACGACCAAAGCCGGGAGGAAGATACTGAACGACCTGGGAATAGGACGCTCGAAGGAGGCGGAGATGAAGCTCCCCGTCTCCGAAGAGGTCCGACGGCAGACCAGAATCGACCCCATACCCAAGAACATGAATCCCGAGTTCTACAAGGGAACTAGAGCGGCGTGGGCCAAGGCTCTCATCGACCAGCATGCCAACGACGAACACGCGCGGTACATGGACGCGGCCGAATACTAACGACTAACGGACACGGCCGAATACTATGACGACCGCTGCCTTCGCAGCGGTCGTCATAGAGGCGTCAACCGGCGCCACGAGGACGGCAGCGAGCGTGAGAAGCGCCGGAGCGGAACAAGCGGAGGAGGTAGCCATCGCCCTGGCCATCGCCGACGGAGACTGCTACACGGTGCTGAGTGACTCGAGACAGGCGGTGCAAAACTTCGCCAAAGGCCAAATCTGCAGGGAGGCCGAGCGCGTACTGCGAGCGGCCAAACTACAAGACGGAAAAGTAAGAATCAAGTGGTTCCCGGCGCACGCGGGCGACGTGTCGGAACTTAATGAGAGCCACAATGAGACGGCACACGCAGCGGCGCGAGCGCTGCTGGCGACAGACAGTCCGACGTGGTTCGAAGCCAAGGACCGCATGGCGGACTACAACGACATCACGAACGCCCACCGCCTGGCTCGCAGGACTCTCCCACCCCCGCATCCGAGGCTGAGTCGAGCGGAGGCGGGACTACTGAGACAGCTCCATACCAGATCGCTACCGAGTCCGGGACTGATTCATCGCATGTACCCCGAGACATACTCGACCGATAAGTGCAGGGTCTGCCGGAGGGAAAAGGCAGATTACACGCACATCTTGTGGGACTGCATCAAAAATCCAGAGGAAGCAAGATCAAGAACGATCCCACCGCGGCTCGAAGCAGCCGCGAAGAGCTACGACCAAGACCAACAGCTCTGGGCCGTCCAGCAGGTCCTCGGGGCGCCCGAAAGGCAGGGAACCAGCGAGCCGGTAACGGCGAGCAGAGACCTGCGCCGAGTAACGGCAACCTCGTAGATGACGTAGGCCCTCGTCGGGGAGCGCGAGCGCCCAACTGCAGGCACAAATAAAGTTTGTTCCAATCCGATCCAATCCCGCAATTACTTTGTTGGCCGGTAGAAAGCCTGGGTCAGCTTTCCTCTGACCCCCGCTGTCAAAGCCAATGCCAAGGAGATATTTGCATGACGAGATCGTATTCCCCGTGCTGTCGCTAGCGTTTATAGCTCGCAGATCGCCATCCAGCAGCCAGAACGGTTCACCCCAGGCAGCTCCAGTGCTTCCATTGTTCGGTTGATAAGACTGCAGGGTCAGGACGGGAAGAGTGTGGAGATCTCGTATTTGGCTGCCTTGTTTAGTCTTGTTCGGGAGTGCCGTACTTCCGTTTACTATGTCACAGTACAGAGCGCGCCGTCGGCACCATGCTCTTCAACTTTACTCGGCGCAGGCAATGCAGGGCCCCTATATTGTAATGCTCAATTTCAAGTTCCGTTGTTTCAATGACGCGACGCGGGGTGAGGCAGATCGCAGCGATAACGGCAGTGCGGAGGCGTGCGAGTCGTGTCCGAGCCGATGAAAAAAAAAGAAAGAAAATGAACATGAACAGTGAGTAAAGGTGGCCCTAAGAGCCAGTACACGGTTCTGCTGCACTCGCTACTAAGGAGGTGGCAGTGTATGCCTGGTGCCTGCATTGTGCAAGGTCCTGGTAGCAGACGACATAGCGCTCGCTCTACCAACTTAGTTACGCTTGCGATACCACCTGTCGGCTGAGAATAGAAGAGAATGACATTAATAAATTCAAGCATGGCGTAAACGCCCGGCACCGCACGTTTATACTTTAAAACTTGCCAGATAATATTTAACTTATATTTTAGATTTAATGAGCAAGGAGAAACATTACGCAGTTATTCGACAAGCACGCAATATGATGACGTGAACTTCACAGTTGGCACCCTCTCGTGTATTTGAAGCGGCCCATTTAGTGACGCAAGCGGCGAAAGTGAACCGTTCGCTTTCCGAACCTATATAAGATTCCGCCCCTGGTCGCAAAGAAGTGACTGGCAGCTTCCGGCACCCAGCGTAGGCCAGACAGCCACGTCGGCGACTTCGTTTCGAAGGTGGTAAAAGATCGGGGCCGCAAATAATGCTTTGCAAGCCGCCGAGGAAAGCCGATTGAAACGCTCTTGTTCGCTGCTTTGCTGACAATATGCGGGTGTCGTTCATTGGAAAACCACTTGAGAGCACTCCAGTTCAGGCGTACAAATACGCAGTGACGTTATTTTTCCATATTTCGTGGGCTTTGCTCACTGTCCAGAAGATATAGAGGTAAATAAAGTACACGATGTATTTTTTCCTTTCTTCTTATTTTTTCCTGGACGCGCTCTGCAACTGTTCAAGCAGTAATTGTGCCTTAACATGTTTAAGATGACTTAAAGTCTACCAAATTCATACTAGCTATCTAACAACCTGTAGAAGAAGACTATTATAACCTACAAAACACGAGAAGAGCGTACCATTATCTTCCGTCTACAAGGTATGCTATAGTTTCGTGAAACAACTGGTGCATCCCATGACCGGATTCCCAAGTGTTTCTAATAAGCTGACGCGCTCGCCATTACCAAGTTCCTAATCACAAGTGGCTGGCAACTAGTCTTACAGGCCCTTCTTATGACAGTACGCAAGAAGGAAGAAAAGAAAAACTAGGACTGATGAGCATGACGTCACTCAGTAAGACTTGGCCATCCAACTCGCCCCTACGAAGACATCCCCTTTGCTCTTTGACATGAAAGCATTATATGCTCCATTACGCGAAAATCCGGCGTCGTCGTTGGCGGCGTGACCTAGCGATGGTACCAAAAAAAGGCCGACGGCGCAAAGAGTAAGAACACGTAAAAAAATGCTCGAATTGACGTCAGATTTGGAAGGGAGGTTTTCGTAAACAAATTAAGTTAATGGCTTTGAAAATTAAATTTGGTACATTTCGGTCTGGGCGGGAAACGTACTCGGGCCTCCGTAGAGCGAGACGAGCACGCTTCGCCGATGCCATGGTGGCTCCACCGTTCTGGCTGACGAAAGCTTGTGGGGATTTGGGGAATTCGACGCGCCATTGCGCAGGCGCATTTCACCTATTTCTGCAATTCCTACACCTCACTCCCTCTTTGCTCCGAACCAGTTGTCAGCGGGGGCGCTCCACTGACGATGGTTCGCGGTGAGGGCGGAGCTACGACGTCACCAAGCGGCCCCTGGTGGCTACTCTCGTGGCGTTAGCGTGTCTCTTCTCTCTTGGGACTGCGCCGTGTACGTACATGCTTCCTCTCGTCCACCGACACCTTTGTGACTAGGACTGACCTCACGCACGGTGCCTTTGCCCGTGCGGGCAGCGCATACCTCCTGCTGACCCTGTCCGGACGCCAAGCCGCAGAACGGGTGCCTTGTGCTCGCGCGAGGTTGTACCACACCGAGCCGCACTCATCGGAGGTCCAAGCCGATGGAGATTGCGCGATCTCTCGCGAGTTGGCACATTGGTTATCGCGAGAGCAAGTAGCATAGCCGCCGGGAGTTTTCCTATAATGGCGTGTTCCAGCTTGAGCCTGTGCTCTCGCAGCGACGTGCTATAGGTGCCCCTGACTGTATTTTTCGCCTTTGGTGCGGGGCACCTTTGCTTTCCCGCCGCCCCGGGAGAGGGCGTTCGCGCAGTGTCGGGTGCCGTCGGATACAAAAAACGGTATCAGCTAACTTAGGGCAATACTGTGTTCTTGCGTGCGTCGCTAGGTAGCCCCTTGCGGCCTTAACTCCCGCGTAGCGGCGCTAGAGGCTGACGGCTGACGCGACCCTGTGGCTCGCCAAGCTCGAACCCGCGGTGGTCAGTACTTCTGTGAGACACGAAGACCGCACAAGGTGGGCCTAGTGCGTGCGTCATAGGACACGTGGCGGCATAGCCAATGGGGAGGCGGTGGCGCCACGTCATGAGTGTATAAAATACAAATATTTCTCCAAAGGGACTTTAACGCTTTCACGTTCCCACACGTAAGCAATCTTAAGTGTCTCTGCCCAATTTTCCCTTTTTCCCGTGCGTCCAAAAATCGGCCCAACAGGCGACACTGCGCTCAGCGGGGTCGGCCCAGGGTGCTTGGTTTCCGGTAGGTTTTAATCGATATGCGCTTGTTCGGTTGCTTTGCCAACCGCTCGGTGCAGATTTTCTCCCTATATGCTTACGCAACTTCAGTCCGCTTATTGCAGCGTATACATTTTTCTTGGTTGCTGCAGCAACCTGCGGCTGCCGCCCTCGCACATTGCTGTCCCATCCTGTCCCATCAGTTGTCTTTATTGAGAAGCATGCACTGAGCCCGCTGGTAGAAGACACTAAAGCCTATCGCGACAACGTATCCAGTACGCATGATAACGTACTGAACCGTATTTTTCTGGTTTCAGTTTCATCGCGAGACGCTCCCTCTAAGTTTTCTTTTTTTTTCCTTCCTCCATAGATTATGCTACGGTTAGTAGAGGAAACTCTGGCGCTCCGATCGTTCAGCCACCATAGAAATGATGGGTAGCACAATGATTTGCCCGATCTCCTTGCTTGTGGATTCGGACGTTCTTGTGGTTTTATTTGTTACGCTTTATCTGCCTTTATTTGCCCAAACGTCGATTGTACTTTCGTTAATGCAGAAGGTAATGAGACTGTGGAAACAAGCAGAAGCATTGCTAAATCCAGTTGGTTCTGCTGGTCCATGCGTCCGTGCCGTAATAGTTTCAATATCGGGCTTCTGTGCTTAGAAGTCCTGCGTTTGAATCCTGCCATCGCACAACTTTAATCATGTTTATTTAATTATTTATAACGCATTATTTTCTTTAAAACTATCCCTTTGGAAAGTCACGAAGCCGATTAAAGTCATAAAGACGAAGTTTAAGCAAATCCATGTACTAGCCATCATTCCCACGCTGGCTGAACCGCCCTGCTTGCCGCTCCCGTAGACATTAGCGCCACAGTTCCCATTAGTATTTGTATGAAAGGGCCCCATAACTTGAAACTATTCCAATATGTTTTTATTACAATCTCCTGACATCAGATTTGCGTAACCGCCAACGCAAGCATTGAGCTGTGACACGCAGCGTTGCCTGAACAGCCCAATAATGTAACTCGTTCGTAGGTCACTGTTGTTTGCTTTAAAAACGAATAACATTGCCTGCAGTGAGCGGCTTGTCTCATCTAATTGGCTGACAAGAGACGAGGAGCACGCTCAAGTGGAGAGGGATTCGATTGAGCCGAGCCAGTGCATTGAAAATTGATAACCGAATGAAGAGCGTGGTGCCGGCGTCTGCGATTGGTGCGCTTTCCCTTCGGCAGAACGAAGTCGTATACGTGCCGAAAGTGCTCGAAAACGTTACACTGCCATGCAAGAAGCTTTATTGTACGCAAATAAACCCATGCTTTCGGGAAGGTGCGAATAGACAGTGCCTGAGTGGTAAGTGGCAGGAATCCTTTATTACTTTCAGAACGGGGCAGCCTGCGGCTATTCAGAAAAAAATTCAGTTTTGTTCGGCATATTAATGCATCTTTAACGCGTACACGTTGTTTTGACGAGGTGAGTTTTCGCGCTTCTGTGACGTCGCGTGACAGACAGGCGAAGTGGGGCGTCGAATCAGAAATAATTATTTTTTTCTTCGGTCTAATGCGTAATCAGTGTGTACACGTCATATCAGATGGAGAGCTATCACCGTTGTCGTGCCGTCGCGTGACAGACAGGTGAAATGTTGGTGGTCCAAAAAATGTTTTTGACCAATCGCGGAGGGCCGATTGCAGAATTGGAATAGGAAAGTTTGGAATAGTTTTACATTATAGTGCCCCTGGTCCCGCGTTTTGTTAACTTGCGTGAAGTGCGTGAAGAATGCTAATCGCAGTAAAAAAAAAAAAAGACAGTATGGGCACCCACCACCCACGAATGTGACCATTGACTGCACGCTCATAGGCAGCTGCAGAGTCCGGTAGACTTTAGCGCAGCAGGGCTCAATTAGCTTTCTGCGTGCAACCACTTCGTGGTCAGAAAGCGGCGCGCTATGATAGAAGTGACTTTGGGTCTCACGATGGTGGAAAAGATATGCAGATCTCAAGCACTGTGGGAATTAAGCGAAGCTTCTATTGGTCTTTGCGAAGAACGCTGTTTTTCTTTAGCGACCATTTGCAACTATTAGAGCACGCGAACAAGTTGGACGCGTTTTCACCGTTTGGCCACCTGAGTGAATCGAGCGGCCATCATTGGTCTCCCGGATCGGCGGTCAGGGGCATGTGACAAAAAACACGTCCAAGACCCATCAACTCCGCGGCAGGAATATATTACCGCTTGCCTGTTTTCGTGGCACACGTTGTTTACCACTTGTGTGGACGTACCTTTCTGTAACTTCTCATTGGCATTTCCTACTGCACTGTTGGACAGCTAGATTAACCTTGTACGTAGGTGGAGCGAGCAGATGCCCTTCAAAGCACGTCGCGTTAGCCTATGCACGCTTTAACATACGCGAAGGCTGTTAATTGCAGTCTAGATGTCATAAACGAGTCTAAACGTGTTTGTGAATTTACGCGCGCGAAATAAAATACGCAGCGTTTGTGGTTCATGAAAACGCGAATGAAAACGCGGTTCCGGATATGGTTCACCCGTGGGAGCCGAATACACACGGTAGGTTCCGGCGACCGATCTGGTGTCCAACTTGTCGTCCAAACAACCACATGCAAAGGATTCCAAACAAGTTCCCACAATATGCGACTTCACATCGCACGCTGGACGAACGTTGTACGATGGCCGGAGCGATCAGACTGTCGCAGCCAACAACGGAGATTGCACGGGCCCTACACAGCAAGCGTCGCTGCAGGGCGGGCACCTTGCCGGTGCAATCACCCTAGCCGAGGCGATCGCTTCTATCACCGCTCACGGCGGCATAGCAGTCGGCTACTTTTTTTACACGAAATGGTAAATAAGAGGACAAGACTGTGTCAAATGTGAGCCTGTTCCGCAAATCAATGCTCAGCAACGATCCGACGACATTTCGTCTTCAGGGCGGGAAGCACATACCGACCGTCTCATAGAGGCTGCTCGGCTGGCTTTTACATAGTTATAGATTTCTTTAAAACTGAGCTCGAAATTCGCTAGCACTCGCTAGCATCCGCTAACCTTCTTTTGTGAACTACTTGAAATCCGTTGAGAAATCTGAACGAGAACTTAGATCAAGCATAGCGTCACGACACGTTTTATTATCAAAAGAAGAGAGAAAAATGCACTCACTGAAACACGCACACACACAAAAAAAAAAAATAAAGAAGAATGTCTCAAGCAAAATGCTTTTCAGATTTTAACACAAAAAAATGGCACTCAAGGGTGGCCCATGATATCATGTTCCAGGAAAATGTGTGCCAGGTTCTTGATGAAGGACTTATGGGGAGCCAAGCCCTGCATACAAGGTGGCATGAACTACGGCTATCACCGAGGCAGCACCAAGGGACCCCACGACAGTGGTCCAGATGTCAGCGGCGTGCAGGAGAGGCAACGTCACCAATGCGGCAGCAACCAGCCTGTGGCTCTTGCTGACAACGAGCCTCGTACCCCATACGACCGCAAACTCGTCATCCTGGTGAAGCTTGAGCGCGGCGCACACTACACCAACCACCGCGACGCTCACCAAGAACGCTATGCTGATCACGACGCAACCCGCCAGGATGCTGACGAAAATGACGCCGTAGTCGATGCAGAAGCGGTTCATGTTCGATTTAATCCGGCTGGTGGCCTCCTGGGCCGACTTCGGAATGGAAAATTTGGTTGCGCCCGCGAAGTCTATCCACGGCTGTGAACGTTTCAGGTGCTGTGAGCCGACGGCACAGCGACCGTCAATGTCCCCCTGTCTAGAAGTGGAACAGGTCGCTGGAGCATCCCCCGAAGATTTCGGTATGGAAATTCCGAACTCACCGACTTTGCCTTGCTCACGTTTCATGACTTCGAAGTATATATAACCAGCCGCGGTGCTGGGAGATGATGGCTAAATGGACGGGGTTGCTGTCCTCCTTGGCGGGCTCGCCAGCAGACTGACGTGGCGCTAGCCCTACTCAGAGCTGTCCTGTCACGTGTCACAACACGTTCGCTGAAGAATTCTCTCTCGAAGAAGAAGCAGAAACCAGTAGAGAAAGGAAGAGGAAGACGAGTCGTGCTCTACCAATTTTGTGTGTGTGTGTGTGTGTGTGTATGTTTAAGTTGCGCGATGTATCCTTCTTGATTGATTTTTTTTTTCTTTTGAGCTTGCTGTGTGTAAATTGCATGCCCTCCTGTATGGTCAGCCTGCCCTGTCTCATGGGTATGAGCTATGTTTTGAGATGACGACGACAACGACCTCGACCCGCCTTGTGTTCGAAATTATTCGAATACCGTCAAATTTGGTGTTTTCATGTGATTATATATATATATATATATATATATATATATATATATATATATATATATATATATATATATATATATTGCTAATTCTGTCGCAGTCAAGTTAATCTGGTTCCTAATTATCAAAAATTTCACATTACCCTGACTTACTCTCTTTTAAGTTTTCTCGCCCCCCCCCCCCCCTTCCTTTAATCGCCGCTTCGGCTTCTTGGCCACTCTCGAGTAGTGGGTAAGCGGCATGAAATGAGGAGCAAGCAAGCAAAAAATCAAACATTTTTAAAAGTAAACACGTCTCGCCAGTGTAACAGATCGGTGGAGGTATGGGGTAGTTCAATCACCCACAGAACCACATCCACTGAAGCTCCGTCGCAGGAATCGCCTTGCCGGACTTCCCCCTTTGCCATCGGAAATGTCGAGCAACGAAGTTGCTCCGATGACATGCAAAGCCTCGCAGTCGCGCTACCTGACGTTGGCATGAGAGAAGTGTGTGTGCGATTGTGGGTTTGATTTTCATTCGAGTACCTACCTAATGTTAAATGAAAGCTTCGTGTGAAGGATCTTTATGGCAGTGTGTTCCCTGTTCCATTGCATCGGTTAATATTGCAAGATGGGCGTGAGCAAGCCGTGCTCAAAAGGATTCAAAATATTGTAGATACCGTCGAACCTAACGAGATTTTTCTTCAAGCTTCATACCGGAACTTTGCCTGTTAAAACTTGGTTAGAAGGAAGAGAAATATATGTAAAATGAAGGAACAGGGGCCGTATAACGTAAAACTATTTCCATCTGTTTTTGTTCCAATCTCCTGACGTCAAATTTACGTAAGCGCCGACGCAAACATCGGACGGTGATCCGCAGCGTTGTCTGAACAGCCGAACCAAACGCTCTCCTTGTTTACAGGAGGTCAGTTTTGTTTGCTTTCAAAAGGAATAACATTTCCTATATAGAGCCGTTTTTCTTATCTAATTGGCTAAGAAGAAGCGAGGGGCACGCTCAAGTGGAGAGGGTTTCGATTGGGCCGAGCCAGCGCAGTGAATATAGATAACCGGATAAGGAAGGTGCTGCGTCGTCTGCGATTGGCCCGCTTCCTCTTACTCAGCTTGCGGTGGCTAGTGAAAAATCGCGGCGGTGTGCAATGGAAGGTTCAGAATGTCGCCAAAACAGATCCTCAAGAAAGAATAGTTGGCAGAGCGAGGTCGTATACGTGCCGAAAGTGCTCGGAAACGTTACACGGCCACGCAAAAAGTTCTACTGTACGCAAATAAACCCATGCTTTCGGGAAGGTGCGAGTAGGCAGTGCCTGAGTGATAAGCGGCAGCCATCTTTTATTACTTTCAGAACGGGGCAGCCTGAGACTATTCAGAAAAAAGTTCAGTGTCCTTCGGCATATTATTGCATCTTTAACGCGTACACGTCACTTTGACGCGGTGAGCTTTCGCGCTTTTGTGGCGTAGCGTGACAGACAGGCGAAGTGGGCGCAGCTCGGAAAGTTTTTAGCAATAGCAGAGGGTTAATGGCAAAAAGGCATCGAATCAGAAATCTTTTTTTTTCTTCGGTCTAATTATGCATAATAAGTGTGTAAACGTCATATCAGATGGTGAGCTATCGCCATTTTCGTGACGTCGCGTGACAGACAAGCGAAGTGGGGGTGGCCCGAATTTTTTTTTACAAATCGTGGAAGGGTGATTGCAGAATTGTAATAGAAGAGTTTGGAATAGCTTTACGTTATAGCACCCCAGGTGTTCATTGTGCAACAAAGCTGAATCTATTGAACATGTATTCGTTCAGCGTAATGTCATGTTTTTAGGACATATTGCAGAGGACCTTTAAAGAAAGACGCACACCTTAACGCACACAGAATTCGTTTTTTGCCACCTCACTATGATTTGCAACCGTTCGACGTAATTTTTTGATCGGGCTGTATGCGCTCTGGCGCAAACTGTTAGCGTATAGACACAGTGACCTTAAAGCTGAATATGTGCATGAATACTTTGAGGAAATGGTCGTCAAAGTGCGTGATGTGTATGCAACGATGGCTTATGACGATTATTTTATGTCAGTGTTTGATGCTTTAACACATAAAACGAGGGTGAAGTGTGATCACTCACATCTACTTTGGCGTCTACCCAAGCAGGAAATCAAGAAAAAAGAAGTTGTGGCCTAGCGGTTGGAGCATCGGGATGTTATGCATGGTAGACAGAGGTTCTATCACAGATCTGGGAACTTACTTCTCCTAAGCTGCACCCCCCCCCCCCCAAAAAAAAAGAACTTACGAACAAAAAACACAACCAAAACAAAACAAAAAATCTATTTCAACTGTTCAAATCAGCCTTACATGTAAGATGAAAACTCAAATCTCGCATTGCGCTTACAACATCAATAATACGCAGGTTATTCCGGGCGATAAATAGTCCATACGCACTGCTTAGCTTACAACCTCTGATCGATCTTCTGTCTGTTTCGGAACCTAATTTCTAGTCATTCTGCTGCGCTCTTCCCCGCGGCTCCCCACGATTGTTATCGGGTAACCTCACGTGGTTTATCTGGGCGCGGTGAGCGCGAACGTCGAGCCAATGAAAGTATTGGAAGAAAGATCAGTAATAGTAGGAATGTTTTCGCCTCCAACCACTACAGAAAGAAAAGAAGAAAAGCTGAAAAATAGCCAGCTTACTTTCAAGAATGTGCGACCAAGTATCCGTAAGTCTATGTGATGGAATGACATTTTTGTGTGAGTTCAGTAATATATTATATTAGCCCCAAATCGGTATACATTCTGCAGGTATAACAAATACGACACTGCACTTTAAAGTGTTTTGGAGCTCTTCAGACTCAAATTTGATTTTCGTGCATTGTCTCTAAGGACGCTAGCCTTATGTCAGCAGGAATTTCATCCACTCAGTTGGCTATGGTGTGCTGCTGCTGAGCAGAGTGCGAGAGCTCGATATGCGGCGGCGACCATCGCATTCATATAGGAGCGGAATGCTAAAATACTCGTGTATCACGTTTTAGGCGCACGCTAAAGAACTCTAGGTAGTTTAGACCCATCCGTAGCCGAAGTACGGCAACCCGTGCTAAGCTGCCGCAGAAAGAGGACATCAATTTATCCGACATATCGTTGCGAGTCATCTGCTATTAGAAGTAATATTTGCAAAACAAGTGTACATTTTTCGAACACGTGAAGCACGAATGTGAGAGTGAGCGATATGCTGGACCACTGTGCGAGCTCGCTTAAGCCACATGTGCGACGAAAGGGCGAAAAGGTACGCCCAGCGGCACGCGCCAGTTTGTTTGCATTCGCACGTTAGGGCTGGCTCCCTTCCAGAAATTATACTGACACTCCCAAGTGCAGCGGGCTTGTGTAAAACCGCACTGTACAGTTCCCTATACTCTTCAGACCCAAACAGAACCAAAGTCAAACAAAGTCAGTTCGTATCGCCGACCAGGAGGAGGAGGAGGAAATAACTTTATTGTGTGCCCTGCAAGTGGGTGGGGAGGGCCAAAGGCCCCGCCTAGGTGACGGCCAGGAGATCGCCGACCAGGAAAAAAAAAATTCCTTGCTCAGTTGGCGCGGGTATAGGCTCGCAGTTGCACCTTCATGTATGTCGACAAAAAGCCCATTTCTCCAGTTTGTTCGGATAAAAGCGTCTTCCGTTAGCATAAAGACATAGATACATCCTTAATATTACATGGTAGTTCGTTGCCTTTCACTTTCGCGACACTTGGTGGCACTTGACATGTACTGCACCATCATTTTTGTCGTCGGTGGTCATGCGGTGGAGCAACTCACACAAATCATCAATTTTCCTGAGGACAGTTGTCAACAAAACGTTGACACATTACATATCTAGTACCGCTTGCATCTAGATTTATGTTCTATCAGAGTACTCTAGCTTATATTTTTCTGGTTTAAGCCGATGTCCACGAGGGTGGACACTGGGTCAAAGGAAGCTTGGAACCGTGGAAAGTTCCAATGTTCGAAGTTTCGATAGTTTCGAAGTTTCCATAGTGTTCGAAGCAATGCAGGTAAAAAAAATGGGTAATGCAAGTCGTGTTTTCGCTTTGGCGGCGGAAGCCTACATTACGAATTGTGATTTGTGCTTGTAGTCTGTAATTTAGTGCTTCTTGCAGTCTAGTCATTGTACCAGTTTAATCTTTTACCTGTAATTAAAATCAGTTATGTCTTCCTTGCAACGCGTCCGTTTAGGTGGTTCTATGGCACACAAGTCATTGAGCAGCTTTTTTCTTTTCTTCTTCCACAACCTCTCATCTTAATCAACAAACATTCATTAAAGGGTTTTGGAAAGCTATTTATACAGCAGCCATTCATTCTTGGCAAACTTATTTGCAACCAAGATTTAGAGCTGTTGAGAGGCTATTTGTACAGTTCTTTTGATGAAAATGAGTGATATTGCGTTTAATATTACCTAAATTGCCAGTAATACTTGGCTGTCCTTTTCTCAGTAGTCAGTGCAAGCATGCTACCTAATGATGCCGAAATAAATATTCCTGCTGTAAATATATACATCTGCGGTTGACTATTCGATATTCGTTTCCATATTCGACACTTACTACTTGTACTCGATTCGTATTTGAAAAAGTTGATATTCGTTCACGTCTAATTATTACAAAAGGCAGCCGTTCAATGTCAGACAGCGCTCACGAACGAAAAGCTTCGTGAATGTTGCCCCAGGTGATCAGCACATTGTAGTTTTAACCCATCCACAAGAAAAAGTGCAGAAATTTATTGATCTACGGTTGAGCGTTTCAAGTTATTGGAGCTGCGGTCACGACGTCAACATTTGTCTCATGCATTATCCTACTAAACATTGGAACACAGAGCTTCTGCTTCACAATTGCTGCCACACCACCCCCCTTTTTCCACAGGAATAAAGTGGGGAGGGGGCGTTGTCAGAGTGTTTCGATATAGCGTTGCCGTACCTCATATAAGTTTGGCAATTTTTTAAAATCCTTTGATGAAATACTTTTCTACTTTGCTCGCAGGAGTTCCCACTGGTTCTAAGCCAAGAGTCAGGTAGACGGCGCAGCTTTTAAATCCAAAGCCATCGTCAGAAAAGCGGCAACTGTCGTCAAAGCCCAAAAGGAGAGCATGAAAATCGATCGACCACCCGAGCGATAAACGAAAGACCCAGTTCACTGCCGTCGGTGTGGGTGCTTTTCAGTTGCTTCAGAGGTATTTGCTGAAGGTTTTCATTTGAGCTCCGCTTGTAGACAAACGAAATAGGCGGCTAAAAAATAAGAAAGCACGGCAAGCGAGAACGGCAGCGCTCGCTGAAATGACGTTGGGACGTACGATGAAAAGAAGAAGGTCAATGCTGGGAAGTGATTAGCACGATCGCTTTCGAGTAGTTGTTGACCAATGAAAAAGGTACAGTCAAATATCGGTTGAAATACTTCACTAATCGTAATATAAGTGTGCCGTTTTCGCAATACTGCATTTTTGAGAGCGGATGTCACGTTCCGGTGAATAGTGTTGCTTTTTTTTTTCGGCCAAATCTAGATTCCTTTAAAATTGCATTCTAAATCTGTTTTTTGTATATGTGAAAGTCGCCGAAAATTTCCTAAAACTAAGATCAAGCAATTTACGACGCGTTTTGTTGCAGCTTTCTGTACGTCTGACAGTACTTCAGAGATGCACGCACGCACGCCTGCACACACACACACACACAAACACACACACACATACACACACACACACACACACACACACACACACACACACACACACACACACACACACACACACACACACACACACACACACACACACACACACACACAAACACGCGCGCGCGCGCGCACGCACGCACGCACGCACACACATACACACACACGCACGCACGCACGCACGCACGCACGCACACGCAACCACAAACAAACAAGAAGCACAAAGTCGGCACATTAAAAAACGAACAAAAAGCAAGTGGTGCAAATGAAAAAGTCCCTTAAGAAGTGTTCTGCAGCACGAGCCTAATCGGCAGTGCCTGGCGGCTCTTTTGGATGCTTTGGTGGAGGTTTATTTTGAAAACTGGTGGGCGTCAACCGTCCTATTGCCACAATTACCGCGAGAAAATTCGAGGACAGATGTTCAACTCTCCTGCACTCTAGCCGCACTTCGTGATTTTCGGAAACAGAAAATGCTCTCTGACGCACAGGTATTTGCCGAAGGTTTTCTTTGGAGCTCCGCTTGTAGACGAACGAGGCGGCTAGAAAATACGAGGGCGAATCAGAAAGTCTTTGCCCCTATTTTTTGTAAGCCAATAAGTGGGTACATACAGGTAATTACAAATATACGTACTATTATACTCACCTTACACTATTTTTCCACATAGTGCCCACACCAGTTCAGATATTTGTCCCATCGCAGCACTAAACTTGTGATGCCCCTGTGGTAGAATTCGTCCGGCTGACTGTGGAACCACTGTCGGACTGCTGTCTTGGCTTCATCGTTGCACGTGAATCGCTGTCTTGCCAGGAACTTCCTTAGCGGACTGAAAACGTGGAAATCACTAGTGGCGAGGTCCGGACTGTATGGTGGGTGGTCCAGACCCTCCCAGTGAAACGACCGGAGCATGTCGCACGCACGCGCGCGGCGACGCACGCGGCCTTCCCGAACGCTCATTGTCATGCAAGTCTTCACGGCCTTTTGCGAACTCACAGCACCACCACCTCACACTTCTCAAAACGAGACACCTTTCCCCACACGTGCGCTGCATTTCCCTGTGGATTTCGATGGGCGGTTGTCCCTTGCTCAATAGAAAACGAATCGCACTTCATTGCTCGTACGCCGTAGACGTGTGAAGCACAATCGCCATCTTCAACAACTAACAGCAGCGCCATGCCACGGAGCTACCGGCAGATAAGGCCGGGCCGGTCAAAGAAAGGTCCAGCGCTCCATGGGAATGGATATGTTGACTTCGCATTTACAGCCGTAATTTGGCTAAAAAGAACAATGGGGGGCAAAGACTTTCTGATTCGCCCTCGTAAGAGATATTTGTTTCCTGCCTCAACAGGAAACATTAACAGGAAAGATGTGCCTGCACGGCAGCACGCGGAGAGTGTCTGAAGCATCACTAGAAGACCTCGGGTCGGAGTTTATGTACCCCCATGACGTCGCCCTGTTCACGGTTTGTGCTTGTGAGCTCTGTATAATCAGCCGCTATACATTTACGTGCCTTATACACACTGTACGGTGGCGAAGACTTGCCTGGGAAACCAAACACGTAATACGCAGCAGGGGCATGAGACATGCCGATGACAACGATGACACCAAGGGATCGCACGTCGGCGGAGAAGATGTCTGCCGTGGGCAGAAGAGGCAGTGCCACCAATGCGACCGCAACCTGTCTGTTCTTGCTGAGCATCAGCCTCGTGCTCCACACGACCACGGTCTCGTCATCCCGGTGCATCTTGCAGCCGGCGCACACAGCACCAGAAGCCGCGACGCTCACCACGACTGCAACTCAGGCCCTGACGCAGCCTGCCAGGATCACGACTACAAAAGCGTCGTAGTTGTGAAAGTGGTCCGCGGTCCATTGTATCCCCCCCCCCCCCCATAATTTTTTCGTGCGGTTACGCACCACCGACCAAAACAACCCCAGGCGCCAGAAATCGTTCCGGATTTTGTCTAGAATGTCTTTTTCATGCACGAAAAGCATTTCGGCGCGACCACTGCGAACTCGGGCTGCATTTCGCGGCAATGCCCATGCACCGGGAGTGACATGACGCAAGCAGACTCCTCCGAGCACAAAGTTTCAAGGGGGTGTTGATGGCGAGCGGGCTCGTCGCGGCACTTCGTGTAGGCCTCGGAACCTACGGAGGGCATGGATTTCAATTCTAAAACATTATGGGTGTAAAGTTCTCATAAACTATTGATGCGAAAGGTTAAAATTATGGGGTTTTATGTGCCAAAACCACTTTCTAATAATGAGGCACGCCGTAGTGGAGGACTCCGCAAATTTCGACCACCTGGGGCTCTTTAACGTGCACCTAAATCTAAGTACACGGGTGTTTTCGCATTTCGCCCCCATCGAAATGCGGCCGCCATGGCCGGGATTTGATCCCGCGACCTCGTGCTCAGCAGCCGAACACCATAGCCACTGAGCAGATGCGAAATGTGCATTGACATTTCCAAAGTCGTGCTTTAGATGTTCAATTGCGGAACCTTGTGGGTTTAGTGTTCTTATAAACATTCGACGCCAAAGGTGCATTGACTTTTCTAAAGTCGTACATCGGACCATACTACGGGACAAGCCAAATCAACACACTATCAGGCAAGTTGACAAACCAGGCAGCGAGGTCCGATCAGACGAAACGTTGTGGTGGTTCATTTGTGCCTTCATCTCACAGAAAAGAATATCAACATTGTTTTCATCTGCGCCAAAGCATCTGTGTCAAGACACTAAAGCTAGCAAAGGTAACTAGTCTTATTTATTTTTTCTACTTTGACTTTTATTCGCGAGGACACATTCAGCCTCTTCAATTTTGTTGTTCTCGCTACCTGCGGGCTGCCACCACACGACGCACTTTGGTGCGCGTTTGTTTTTCATTGGCCGAGTGGATTTTGGCCTGACAGAATTTTGGACGTTGGAATTTTGGAATTTTTGACAGAAATTATGGTCGCTCGCCGCCATCACTCTGCGGATTCGACGAATTGCAACGCGTTCGCTTGAGGGCATCATCTTCACTTCGACGGTACCGCAACCTCTCCTGAAAATCTTTTGTCTCGCCGGTGTAGGATACCGCACAGTATGCGTATAATTCTGTGGACCAAGCACCTCATGTTTTCTTCGATATTTATTCGGTAGCCACATTAGGTATCCAAAGTAGGCATTGGATTGTGGCCAACATGGCTTGCTTTGCGTTTTTCTTTTAATTTCGGTGCCCCCGCCTCGCAAAAGAAAGAAAAGGCATTGTTGCGACGCAGCGAATTGTCGCATGGTGAAAGTTCGATTTTGTTGCTTCTTCTTTTGCGGAAAGTAATGGGCCACGGGACTCTACAGTTGCCGGATACTCTTATTATATTATTGCGATAGCAATTATACGGACACTCCAGGCACATTCCTGCCGTCGCCGTCGCCGTCAAGTTCCGTATAAACGCCAAGGGCGATAACATCGTCACCGCGCGCAGCATGCTGTATGCGCGAGTGAAAGCGTATGGGGGGGGGGATGGATGTGCCGACGATGTTGACTCAGTCTTGGGTGCGCAAGGGACAAAAGTGGGGAGGAAGCGCGCCGCCTTCCTTCGCGCGCGATGCATCGGGGAGTGTGCAGGAAAAGGGGGGGGGGCGGGCCGAAGTATTCCGGGATCTGTGAATCTCTGATTGCGCAACATGTTTATTTGCCTTGTATGACGCATTATATACAGTTACTTTTGCTTAGATACGTAGATTTATTGGATACTTATACATATATTTACGTATTTTGTTGCGAGGCTTTGTGTATACGTGCAGTGAACTTTGTTTCCAGTGATACTTTTTTGCCCCTTATCAAGCTGTACCTTCGTATTTATAATGTATATTTTGCAGAACTCCTGCTTTTTATATGTGCTCTCTGTTGCAACTCTAATTTCGGTGCAGTTACTCACAATACACGACCGGTGACAGCTGCTCCTGCGCAATACATTGGAACGAAGGACAGTGTCATTGAGATTTTTCCCTGGCTGTTGCATATGTACAAAAATGTAAACAAGGTTCTTGAATGACAAAGTTTCATTAAAATATTTGTCCTCAACTTGTTCATTTCATGGCCTTTACGTTTTTCATAGCAGTGGACTGCAATGCTTTGCTGGTTTCGAACTTACACAGATCTAAAGTTCGTGTGATATTTTTTTTACTTATTAAATAGACAAAAAATATGGAAGCATAGATATCAGTTATTTCTGGTGCAGTTCTTGGGACAAACGAATATATTCCTTTATGAAAAAGTACATATTTTACTTATCTTGACATTGCGTAGCGTTCAAGAATTCGTTTGCATCGCCTTTGGCAATGGCAATGCAGTTATTATTCATGTATTTGATCCCTCGACAAATTCTCTATGCAGGGGACCGAGCTGCAACCTGAGCCCCCCCGAACGACATTTCTGGCTACGTACGCCATTGGTGGCGTCCTTGCACTAGGCCACGATAAGAGGGAAGTCAAGTTGGTCGTTCCTTGAGTGACAATGGGTTTAATTGTACTGTGACTGAAAAAGCATTTCTCTTGCGACAGAAATGCGTACATCTTATTTTGGAGGGAGCAATTCATGCATAAGTAGCATAGCTCGCGGAGCATATGGGGAAAGAAAGAGAAATTGGAAGACGCTAAAGCTTTGGCCTTTAAGAGCGGAACGCGATAGCGTTCAATGATGCCCGACTGCTTCTCACGCTTCCCAGCAAATGCAGCTTATTTAGCGGTAATGTTTACGGTTTACGAACGCTATGCCCGAAGGCGAGCGGTCGAGCTTTCTGGTAGAAACGCCGCCTCTTTCGTGGGCAGCGGGTGCGCGGAGGCGAGCGCCATCTGGATGGTGTTGTTGCAAGGAACCGAGCGGGCCGCGCCGCTCTAGGGATGGTAGAAACGCTGGAAAAGGGGTTTATGTCTGAGTTTTCGCGGAACAGAATTGTGTTTTCTGGTATATTCAAATGACAATCCGACGCTATCATGTCTGTAGGTATTGTTTAGACTGTACTTTACGATTTTTGTTACGCATCTTACTTAGAGGAATTCAATTATTTCAGTTACGCCTCTGCGCCACGCGGAGGGCCTGCGTGGTCGTGGTTCGGAATGATTTTTCACCAAACGACATCCGACGCAAGACGCTGTCACCGGATTTTTTGCGGCACGGGGCTCTTAACGCTTTCGCGTTAAAACGAGCGCGGGCTCCTCCGTGCAGATGGGCGGTATGTTGCTATAGGTATTCCATAAAAGCGCGACGCTTCTAGTGTCAGCACTATCTATCTTTGGAATGACTAAGGCGTGTAATGCCATAGTTTCACAAGGTGCAGTCGTAGATATGTCCGCTCTTAGAAAATGGAAGGTCATTACGCGTGACAGAGCCATTCGAGATGATGAAACAACAAAAACACTCTTTATGGTTCATGTGTAAGAATGTAGACAGCTTAAAAGGCATCGAAATTGGCGCTAGGCTTCGTTCGGAACGGAGATGAAAGGTTTCGAGAGGCTACCTCATGTGTTTTGGCAAGGAAAAAAAGTGTTTCTCTGTATACTGCATGCCAACACGCCACAATCACTCTGTTCACGGCAGTTTCTGAGCAAACAACGAATCAATTAATTGCATACTTAGTACGGAGCTGTTGTAACGTGCGTGGACACACTTCAACTCACTGAGAGCATGTTCACAGTGAGTTGAAACTCTTTATGATTGGTGAAGCTATTTGAGAGGCAAATTCATTTGCCCATGTGTGAACTTTAAGACGGCCGAAAAGACAGAAATTCGCTCCAGACTTGGAAATGTAGCAAAAAGAGGGCCAATATTTAAAATTACATTCCCGGGTCTTGCGCGCCAAAGCCACGATCTGATTGTGAGGAACGCCGTAGTGGGCGACTCCGGCTTAATTTTGACCACCTGGAGTTCTTTAACGCGCATCCAATACCCGATACGCGGGCCTTCTTGAATTTCGGCACCATCAAAATGCGGCCGTCGCGGCCGGGATTCGATCCTGCGATATCGTGCTTAGCAGCGCAACGTCATAGCAGCTAAGCCACCACGGCGGGTCAGAAAAAGGCTTGCAAGGACTTCAGTGGATGGACACACGAATATTGTACGCGGGCACACTAATGTGATTATTTGTGTTCACTGCGCGCGGACTGAAAGCTGCATGTTCGGCAAAGCCTTGCTTTTTTTAAAAAAAACTCGACGGGCGGGCCAGGTATAGCCCGACATTTCTGACTTTGTAACTTTTATTAATTTCTTATGGTCCAGTCTTTCCGAGTTTTACGTGGTCATTTCTTACTTTCTACGCTCAGTTCTAAGGTGGAAATTAAAAGTTTTTATTATTATGCTGGTGCACATCAGTCAATGCAAAATGTAGCGTTCATTTGCAAATTTTCGTAGCGCTTTGAGCACGTTTGCGTTAACATCAAGGGCCCTTATAACGCTGCCGCTGCAGCAAAATAAGGACGCAGCATATTGAAAAAGAGAGAGAGAGAAAAAAAAAAGGAAGGAGTGGGAGGCAGCAAAGCGGTATATGTGCGACCTAAGAAAAAACCAAGGCGTGACACGTCGTCGATGTCTTGTCCGAAGCTCCAAATGGTAGGCTTTTACCGATGAGCGCAACCGTAGAGGCGGGAAATTCAGAAGCCTCGGCCCGGGAGTTGCGTGACCGGCGGGGAGGGACGCCTGGGGTTTTCCCAGGTGAAAAAAAAATATGGAAAAAGAGGACAAAGGCGAAAGGGAAAGGAGGGAGGGGAAAAAGGGGAACGCCTTGATGAGGATCAATGAACGCCCCGAGCGCAGGTACGTTGCGGCTGCAGCGGCGAGAAGGGGAAAGCGGCGCACGACGGCTCTGCGGGCGCCCTCTGCAGCCGACCCAGGGAAGCCCGAATTGGGCTGGCAGCAGCAGCCCCCCTCCCGCTCTGCGCACGGGCGGCCACGGTGTGTGTGTGTGCGGATCCCGTGGATGGATGCATGCACAACACCGGAGCGGAAGCCCCGGCTTCCACTCGGCGCCATCTTGAGCGATTCTACCGCCTCTGGAGCGGCACCAGTTAGCTTCGAGCTCCGCAGTCGGCTGGGTGGTTCGCACGCCCAACAAACCAGAACCCGTATTCTCTAGCAACGCCGCGTTCTGGTTGCAACGAAAACTAATCGGGAGAATTCTTGGCAGTGCAGTAGCTCCGAAGAATGCTAAGGTGTGCGCGATACAGTTTGAAACGCGAGCGAGCACGACAAGAGTAAGAAGCAAGGTCGAATTTCGAAAGTATATGCATGGGCATCATGACTACTGCATCGATGTATCTAATAACTGATGGACCCCGCGCCAATTGTACCACGGCGCAAAATCTACCTGCAACTTTTTTCACGTCTATAAATGCATCATCTGCGATGGAGAGCCCGCGATTAGAGGTGCATCCTTTCCATTTGGCTGGCCCCAGAGCACTCTGCGAATGAAAAAGGCAACATTTCCAGCGCCTCACGCGAACCCCTCGTTGCACTAAGCGGTGCAAGAAAATATAGGTGCTAATCGGGCACCGGCCCCATCGACGCGCCCTTCTTCAGTCGCCTTTCTCGATATCTGCACCAAGAGATGCTTCTTGTGCGCATAGGCTACCCCGCGTGTTCGTCGCAGCTCTACGAGGTGAGATGAGGAGCGACATCATGCTCGTATAAGGACAAACGGGCCGCAGTGGCCTATCGGCACCGCCAGCGCTCACACGCGTTCCGAGCGCCTAAAGACACTTGGCTTCCACGCTGCGCACAACGCCCTCGCAGCTCGGGTTGAAGCGCGAGCAGCAACCGACCGGGGTCCGGGCCCCGCCACACCGGCAGCAAACGGCGCGGCGGGCGGCGTGCAGGAAATGACTCGCAGGGCGCCCGCTTCGCGGCCGCTCGTTGGACTTAAAGGTTGGACTGTGCGCGTGTGCGCGCTGGCGAGCGCTCGGAAAGCGCGCGCTCTGCAGCGATGTGTACACTTGCGCCGTTGCGTGGAACGGAGCTGCGTGGCCTAATTGGCTTCAGCGGCAGCCGCCTTGCCGCCTGCCCCCCGGTCGCTGCAGAGCGGGCCGGTGGGACGGGCACCGCCGGATCGCTCGGTGTTGGCTGAAATCTATCAACCCGTAACGTGCAATGCGTGAACGTGCGCCATCACTGCGCCTGTATTTACACGACTCGAAGCTCGGAAATGACCCAACTGGGCTTTGCACCTGCCGAGAAGTGTTCCTATTAGGGCGAAACGAGAGGTCATAGAGAAAAGAAATATAAAGAAAGAAATAACAAGACTCTGGCATAGCCTCGGTATGCCCAACGTTTACAAGGAGGAATATAATAAAACGTTGCTCTATTTACTTGCATGCAAATTCAAGTTGCTTAAAGCTAATTCCGAAAAGGGTTTTCATAGATTCAACTTTTGTCATGTAACGATGCGAATTCTTTTCGGAGCCGCTTTTCTTTTATCATTTTAAAATAGACAGGTAAACTCGCTGATGTACTCTCAGAAACTTCGACCAAACGAGAACGGTGGGTCTCAAGTAGACGGAACAGATTGCTCCGTAGATTCAGCAATATCCAAAAACCACGCATGAGGGAGGCCAAATCTCGGCCAGTATAATGTAACTCTTTTCGTTCGCTTATATACTGTTCTGCAAATCTGGCGCGCCGACTGCTTACGCAAAATATATAGCGACAACAATAGCTATATATTTATAGCTTTGCTATGAATATATACTTTGCTTCCGCTGCATTATCTTCATAACCCCTGGACACCGTCATCGCTATCTGCGACAATCGCCGTGCCCTCCCCTGGATTCGGCTACATAAGGCCCGACCAAACCATCGTAGCGCTTAGTGGGCTCGGCGGCGCTACAGAAATGGATCGCCCTAACTGCCTTCGCTTCTTCGTTACGCAGGTAATGAATTATCACAGCCTTTACGCCAAGCGCTCCAGTAACCGCTGTCTGTTTGTGCTGCCGGGCCCACGGCGATCTATAGCGATGTTTTACGTGTGTTCCCACATGTTGTTGAAACTGCTATCGCTGGCCGGGGATGTAGAAACTAATCCCGGTCCTCCCAACTCCTCTGCTGCTGACAATTCTAATGATATACTTGCCGCGCTTACAGTTTTACAATCAGGGCAGTCAACAATCCTTGAGCAGCTAGGCTCTATCAAGTCCACTCTTGAGGAGCATGAGAAAGCATTTGCGCACCTAAACACTAGGCTTGCGAAGATTGAGACAGATTTCCAGTCTATTTCAAGTGTAAGATCTCAAATTGACAGTATACAAAGCATTACCGCCAACTGCTCAGCTCAAGTATCTACTTTGACTGCCCGAATGGATGACCTTGAAAACATGTCTCGCCGAAGCAATTTGGTGTTCTATGGGCTCAAAGATGCGGAAGACGAAAGCTGGAGTGATTCTGAAAAAATTAATAATTGATCACTGCCAGGACAACCTGAATATAACCATCGAAAGCAATAACATCGAGCGAGCGCATCGTCTAGGCACATTCAAAAGAGAAAAGCACCGCCCAATCATAGTTAGATTTCTGCAGTTCAAGGACAAAGAACGCGTTTTATCATCAGCTTATAAGCTTAAATCGACTGATTACGCAATCAGCGAAGACTTCTCCCCTAACACCCGACTCGCCCATAAACGCCTCATTGAATTTGCGAAAACTAACCACATCCCCTACAAGCTCCGTCACAACAGGCTAATCTCTAATGGTAAAACGTACATCTTTGATCACACCGCTGAGAAAGTGCTCGAACGTAAATCGTAGCAGCCACCAATTTCCCCCAGCAGTAACGTACTGTCCAAAAACGATGATCTGTGCCTTTTTTACACTAACATTCGCAGTATAATACCCAAGCGTGATTCCTTATGTAGTCTTATCAGCTCATCATCCAATAACGTCGTTCTGCTGACTGAAACATGGCTAAATTCATCAATCTTAGATTCCGAACTCCTGCCCGAACTTCCTGACTTCGGTATATTCCGAAAAGACAGACCTGACGGCTGCCGTCGCGGTGGTGTTCTTATCGCTGCCAAGTGCCTTCTAAATTGTTCACTTGTTAACGTAGTAACCTCGTTGGAAATGATTTGGGTGTGCTGTCATGCTTCATCCCCTCGCGTACTCATCGGTATATGCTATCAACCACCTGATACGGACAGTTCCTTCATAATGCTCTTTCATGACACGCTCGATTCGCTAATCTCATCTTACCCACGCACCCCCCATTTTGTTTTTCGTCGATTTCAACTTTCCGTCCATAGATTGGAATGATATGTCCCGCACCCTAACAAAAAGTCAGGCATCTAGTGAATTCCTAAACACATGCTTAACTATCGGCCTGTCTCAAATTGTTTCTGAGCCCACCCGCACGACTAACCATACATCAAACATTCTTGACCTTATTTTGACCACTCACCCTGACGAATTCTGTGCTCCTTCGTACATTACGGGCCTTAGTGACCACGTTGTACTTCACACTACCTTTTCTACCAGCGTTACCAAAAGTCCTACATCCAAAAAAGTATTAACATTGTACGACAAAGGAGACTACATTAGCATGAATCGTGACCTTCTTGTTTTCCATAACCATTTTGCTTCTACCTACCACTTACGTTCTGCCGAGTCGGACTGGTCTCTCTTCAAGTCAGAAATGCTGCGTTTGATTCGACTTTACATCCATACCATCAGCATAACAGAGCGAAAACGTTCTCCGTGGTTTAATGTTACACTAAAGCGTTTAAATAATAAGAAAAAGCGCCTTTTCCGTTCTGCCAAGTTATCTAACACCAAATGTGCCTGGAACAAATACCACACCACTGCCAAGCGATATTCCGATCTCGCTACCCAAACTAAGCTCCGGTTCTTTTCCACTACCTTCCCTGAAATGCTACAAAGCAACCCTAAGCGCTTCTGGAAAACAATCATCCCTGATGTTGATACTACTATTTCTCTCATTGACAGCACTGGCTTACCAGTAGGCGTATTCGACGTACCCCATGTCTTGAACCATGCATTCTCTTCAGTTTTTACTAATGAAACAACTCGTGATTTCACTGATCCTGCGCCTTTGCCGCATCCACCAATGGACGGCATCACCTTCAACGCACATGGTATTGTTAATATTATCGACTCGCCAAAATTTTCATCTTCCTGCGGTATCGATGGAATTAATTCCAAAGTCTTAAAGAATACTAAACATGTTTGCAGTCTTATTCTTTCCCTCATTTTTCAACAGTCGCTTGATACAGGCTCAGTTCCACATGAGTGGCGAATTGGGAAGGTCATTCCAGTTTTCAAGAAAGGTGACAGATCATCCCCAGGTAATTACCGACCCATTTCGCTAACCAGTGTATGCTCTAAGATCATGGAACACGTCATTTACTCTAATGTTGCCACATTTCTAACAACATAGGCCAACTTTTTTCATCCAAACCAACACGGATTCCGGAATGACCACTCATGCGAAACCCAATTACCTTTGTTCCTGCTTGACATTCATTCCTATCTTGACCGCAATATCCCAACTGATGCGCTATTTCTAGATATCGAGACGGCTTTCGATAAAGTACCCCATTCCCGCCTTTTACTTAAAATGTCTCTGTTAAACATTCATCCTAGTGTCTTGAACTGGATTCGAAGCTTTCCAACTGACCGCATGCAATTTGTTTCCGCTAATGGCTTCTCATCATCTTACTCACACGTTCTTTCAGGAGTACCTCAAGGCACAGTTCTTGGCCCCTTGCTCTTTCTAATATACATTAAAGACTTGCCTTCCACAGTAACATCTAGTATCCGCCTTTTCGCGGATGATTGCGTACTCTACCGCCCCATAACTAACGTCGAGGATGCTTACATCCTCCAAAATGACCTGGATAACATACAGCAGTGGTGCACTAGGTGGCTAATGTCCCTAAATACTACAAAGACCGTACAAATTTCTTTTCACCGCCGCCGAAATTATACTCCGCCTACTTATAACATTAACGATACTGCCATTATTTCCACTAACTCTTTTAAGTATCTTGGCATTAACCTTGCTAGTGACTTATCATGGTCTTGCCACATTAACCACATAATAAATTCATCTAATCGAGCAGTTGGGTATCTCCGTCGTAACCTGCGCATGACACCTTCTTCCTTAATATTACTAGCTTATAAAACATTTGTGCGACCTAAACTTGAATACGCTTGCGCAATATTTGACCCCCATCAGTCTAACCTTATCTCAGCCCTTGAATCTGTTCAGAATCGTGCGACTCGCTTTATTCTTTCAAACTACTCGCGGTACTCTAGCATATCCACCTTGAAGTTGCAACTAAAACTTCCTTCTCTCGCTTCCCGTCGCCGAATTTCACGTCTCTGCCTTTATCACAGGTTTTTCCATTGTTCGCCTCGTGACAGCAAGCTCATCCTACCAGTACGTCGAACACCCCGCACAGGCCATCCAAACAGCGTCATCCAGCATCGTTCCCGAACAACTACATTTCAGAAATCATTTTTGTCGACACAGCTCGCGACTGGAGTGACCTTCCCTGCGACTTAGCACTAATCCCTGATCCAGCCCATTTCAAGACTGCCATCGAGGAAGCCATGTCATCGTCATGATTCTCATGTAACATTCATTGTTAACCGCCGTTCTTGCGCCCACCCCTCATGTAATGTCCCGCCAGGGACCCTTGAGGTTCAAATGCATAAATAAATAAATAAATAAATAAATAAATAAATAAATAAATAAATAAATAGAACGCCGGTCGAGTCAATCACGAAAGGAGCCAGTTTTAGAAAAACGGCAACTAAACTGTAGACAGATACCAATAATTGTACGAGCCTTGCCTATATTCGAACCCCTGATCAGTGGTGTTTAAGCGTTCTGTAATTGGAGTTCACGTCCACTCATAATTATAATGTTGATAAAAGTCATTATTACGATTATTAAGTTAGGTTTGGTTCACCTGTACTAATACTGCTAACCAATGTTCGGGTCTCATTTCCTGGCTATACATTTATGATGCTGTCGGCAGTGGCCGTCAGAGTGCTAACTATTTTCTGGTATTTTATTTACGAGCGCATATTGTGCATTGTCGTACGCGGCAGATCCGCGGAGACGATGATGGTGATGTTACTACCGGCAGAGTGAGCCCGGCATACTTGGCCGGCGATCGCCCTGCCTGAGCGTCTCTTTCTGTGTCATAACTATCTGTCACGAGGAGTCGATTAACCCAGTCTTTCGCAGAACTGTGAGCAGAATGCGCGCCACTCCCTTGCGGTCCTTGACGGTGCAAGCAGGCAGGAAAGTGTACCCAAGGAGCACGAATACCGGCCTATTACTCCGACACATAGCGGTGCGCGCGCTGTCCACTAACCTAACCGTGCTGTGTTTTCCACGCAGTACAGTGAACTAAGCGCGCCCAGCGTCCCCCGTGTCTCGACCATCATTTTGTTTTCCACGGTTCCCTGTCGGCGCTGTCCCCTTGTATACAGCGGCACTCTGATGCGAAAGCTATTATTGGTGTGTGCATCAAAAATAACCGTCCGAGAAAGGCTGTAGTTTCGCCGGAAACGCGAAGCAGTATTAGTGATAGCGAGGCATGCGACAATTACACGAAGGTAAATCACACCACCGAGAGACGCCAGATTCTTGGCGGTGGGAGAGCACTCAGGCTGCGAAATTGAACTGTCTCCTACTATGAGGTCTTCTAAATGCTCATATAAGGCCGTCACAGTGAACAATTCTTCGAAATCCCGCGAAGTTTCTTGAAGTGCAAGAAAATATATATATATATATATATATATATATATATATATATATATATATATATATATATGCGTGTGCGTGTGTAGGGTGGTAGCAGAGCTGGTTGCCCCCCCCCCCCCCCCCCGGGGAAATTAAAACTTACCGCCTATGGACAGCGCTGGTGCATTTATAGTATCCATTTATGATGTCGTAGGCCTCAAGAATCAATATGCGTTTGTACGTCTTTGTACTTTCTCATAATAACGTAAGTGCGAGCGTCCTCCCTGTCCTTGTTTATTTTTTTTTACTCTTTGAATTTCCTTTCTTCCGAAGCGTTGGAAATGCATAAGTGAAAGTATCCTCATTTATTTGGTGCGGTTTAATTATATTTCCTTTTCAGCGCTTCCTCTGTGAATGTTGCTAAATGTGTGCTTGATAAGCCAGTACTTAAGCAAGTATTGTACGCAAGTCGTAGCCTGCTCCATTCATGTCAATAATAATAAATGTAATAGGTATTCTAATGCGTCCACAATTAGGTGCTTTTGAGTGTAAGGCACAGATTCTTCAAGAAAGCAAATATTATAATTCATCGGCATGCAAGACGTTTCTCACAAAGATTCAGGCTGACCCCCAGCTACGTAGCACTTCTAAAGGCACCCGCAACACCCTCTTCGCCCTTTCCTCCGTTGGTCATTCGCGGAAAACATACGATGACGTATATTTCGCTCTTCTCCACAAGAAGCATGGGGACCAGTGAAGATGCTTTCTCGCGCCGATTCGTTCACTTGCCAAGAATGGCACACAGCGTGCACTCGTCGACGCATATCCACCGATGATTTTCGCAAGCATATCGGAAACGATGTTCGACAAGCACGGGTGACGTCTTGGCAGGCGCGTGGAATAACTCATATGCTGTATACACAAGCAACGAAAGTGGTAATGAAAACAGCAGCGGGCTGTTTCCGTATTGTTTATGAGCCAATATTGTCGACTTAAGTTGGAGTGAATAATTTTATATATATACGTGCTTATAGACCTCATCGTGCTGACATGGCACACTGAAATGCTTTCCGGATACTCTTCATGTACGCACGTTTTTCCAATCTTGTAAAAGGTTAAGAAGCTCCAGCTTCTGACGAGAAATGTATTTCTCTTACAGAACATGACGTGTTATAAAAACTTAATTCGTCGCGACCGTAACGTTGTTGTCTGTAGCAAGGATCCTCACGTGCTCTTCAGTGAAGCAACCACTCAAGTAAACTGCGCGCGGACCTCTGGATTCAAACCCAAGCCCTAAGCGCCGGAGTGCCCATGCATCGGCCACTTGGTCACGCCACCGACACGATATTTTAATATAATTAAATAAAATAAACATAGTAACCTTAGTCACCGTATGCAGCAAATGTCAAATGACTGTCATCACCGTATGATGATGACAGTCGCTTTTTTTTTCGCTTAATAATAAATATGCAATATAAATAAAATAATATAAATTTGGCACAAAGGAACTTCTGCGTGAAGCAGGGGTGATCTTCCTCGATCTCGCCTGGCGAAATGTAGAATATAATGTGCAATGAAGCAGGAACCAGCTGCACTGTCTCAGAAATTATAATGCTGGCACAAGCCAAAAGTATGTTTGCAAAAGATCATGGAGATGATGATAACGATGATGACAGCATTGGGATGACGGTATTGTGATGACGGTATTGTGACGACTCAAAAGTTAAGTATAAACTGAACGACGATGAACAACGCAGCAAGTACGCACGGGTGAGGAAAGGAAGAAATAAGACGACGAAATCATGAGTGTCGGCGCTAGCGGGGCGATTTCAGAGGATGAAGACTCGAAGGGCCCTGTAGGATAGTTTGGTGCCTCACAACTTTGGATGCAGAGCGCGTGTCAAACGTACAGCGCTCTAATATTCGCTCCAGCGTACAATGGGATTGCGGTTCGACAAATGGGCCGTGCGGAAACGCAATGCTCGGTTTCAATATTATGACGCTCAGTTTCAACATAGCCTTGATTCAGCGTTGAAATTCGATGATGAATGCCTCGAATAAGTCGCCGTTTTCAACATTTAAAAAATATGGGTTCATTAAGAAGTGAATGCACTCAAATTTGTCATTAAACAGCCCCCAAGGTTTTAAGAAAAAGGCTAGTTATGAATTTTTGTTAATTGGCCCAGAAACTCCTCAGCAAAAAACGCTCAGTTCCCTCCGCTCATCACCTTTTTAATAATAATAAAAACAAATCTGCACAGTGTAAAAAAAAGTGGGCGGGGAAAGGGGTGCAGGTAACGAATGTCAGACAAGGATGGGATATTGCAGGGTTTATGGATTCATTTTGTATTAAAATTTTTCTGTACCTAAGTGGCAGTGACATCAGTCTATACTGGCACAACAGAGATGACAGGCATATTCGGAGACGCTCGCACTAATATTTTACTTATTATTACTCTTTTAGTGCGAACGTAAGGGTTAGGCGATGCATGTGTAACACATCCCGTTGTGCGGGGGCTTCCCGGGCACACCATGCGTATGCGTTTGTCAGGGTAGAAATCCCCAAAACCGCTGTTCAAGGCCCGGGCTCGCCTAATTATTTTTCGCTAAAGAAAGAAGCACACCGTTTAGGATAAGTAAAACGTATCAAGAGAAAAGTGAGCAGCTTGCAAGGCCGGCCTACAGAAGCGGAAGAGTGGCACACTCGTCTATTCTGCGTCGAGGCCTGTTATGATATTAGAGCTCCGCGCAAGTCTCCGCGCGGTTCTCGGCAAATGATGCAACCGTGTGTTTCAAGCACTGGCTTCGGTCTTGGCGCAGTAAAACACGCATTACTGTCAGTCGAGTGCGCGCTGAGCTCAGCTGTTCCGGGTAACGAGTTTTCGCGCGCAGCCAGCGCTGCCACTCGCGAGTTCCTCGGCCGCAGGGCCCCCCCCTTCCGCGCGCAAGAGCAACTCCGTCCCGGGAGCACCGCCCCGCGCACGCTCTCGGCCTACCTGCTGTTTTTGCTGGTGGCGCCAGGGCAACGTCGTAGCGGGGCAGGGTTGATTGCTCGTGCTTACCAGCAACGAGATGGCGGCTCGTTTTGTAAGTTATAGTGAACAGCGCGTCTGGTAAACAAAAAAACATGTATAGGGCAGCACGTGTACTACGGCAACTACAAATAGAGGAAGAAACGATAGACACACAAGAAAGAAAGGAACGAAAGAAGGAACAAAAGAAAAAGAACGGAGTGGTAGAAATAAAGAAAAAAGAATAAAGAAACAAACAGCAAAGCTACATCAAAAATTGTTGATAATGATTATATTACAACGAGCTCAAGGGGGCAAGCATCAGCTAAAGGACAACGAAGAAAAGCGAGTGAATAGCGCCTACCGGAAATAAAGAAGTAACAAATAAAAGGGCCAAATCGGCGAGTTGATTTCGATATAATGCATCTTGCACCAACTCAGACATACAGAAGCAGATAAGATAGGGCAAATTTCATAGCAATGATCGAAGCCACCAAGGAGGCGTGCCAGTAAAAACGATTGCTGAACTTCGTCTGTAGCTTCCGGGCCGTCCGGACGCAAGAATTAATCACAACCGAAACAGAGTACCGCACTCGGCGACCCTTTCGCCGTTTCTATTCAACGTCATAAATGCCAAATTTGGGATGTGTCTTATGGCATTCACTTCCCAGCCTACATCGACAACTGAACAATCTGGGTAGAAGCGACCACCTACCAACCAGCCGCCCGCAAGCTTAAGCACATGCTCACGGAGTTCCTGCACGATCTCCCATCCACGCGCATGCAAGGTCTGCGTGCAAAACAACACAAAACCAAAAGGGGGCGCAAAGGAATAGCGCCAAAGTGCCAATAATCAGATAAGTGGCAAGCAACTCAGGTGATTTGAAGGAGGCTGCATCGAGGTCCTGGGGTTTCCTGTGAGCAAGAAGGGAGAACAAGCGAAACAGTGACTCCACGGCAGCTCTGCCACCTCGTCAAAAGAATAGACAGGAATTTCGCAGGTGCAACAGGATCAATCGCACACATCCTGGTGTAGGCAGTCTAGGCGCCGCGGACGACAAATGGAGTCATGTGCTTCGAGGGGGAAATAGAATTCTTCAATGCAAGAAAAGGGAGGGGGGACAGCCGAAGGAGCTTTGTCTCTAGCCTGCTAGTGAGTAGTGCAAATGGAGAAGGGCAAGGAAAAACCGAGAGAGGGGATATGAGGCTGACGATGATGTGTACAGTTAAAGGATGCCAACGCGCACGGCCAAAAGCGTCCGCTTTTACACAAAAGTGGAAGGTACTCGATACGGCTGATTGGCACATCTTGGTGTATCTTTTTGCTCATAAATAACGGTCATAATAGCACCTCAGAAACGTGCCACCTCGCCTGCCATCCTGGCAAGATGTGATCGCGGAAGGAACGAAGATCTTGCCTGGTAAGAAAGCCCTACAAATGCACGCACCAACGCCGCACCATCGCCCAGGCAGCCCCGAATACCGGAGCGGCGATCGCGGCCAACTGTGAAAAGACAAACGCTCTGCATCCGGGTAATGGAGCTAAACGAGGAACCAACGAGAAGTAACTTCTCGCTGTTTCGGAGGGCACTCGACTGGTGCGGACGACCAGTGCCCAACGGCTACCTGCCCGTGCAGGCGAGAGACGTCATCGATTGTTCGGGCAGCACCACCGCACTGCGTGGCCAAGAAGGGGGCACCGAGGCGTAACACCATGGCCCACCACATCAAGATGGCAAGCAGGCCAGGTGCCATATCAGAAGACACCTGTCACAAAACGATCACCAAGTGGGTGCCAGGCCAAGCTGGAAACCTCGCCAACGAACCGTGCTGAGCATCTACTATCCTTCCCCAAATGGTCAAATCGGCCGGCTTTGTGTAAATACCGTATTTTTTTCCGATCGATCCGACCCACGAGCGCACGCTCGCTGTTCGCTTTGGTGTGCGAGTGTGCGCGCGCGTGTGAGCACAATTGCGCGCGCAGTACGTACTTTCGCCGCAAATAATCAATACGCCTTCGCGAACTTTCAGTTGATTCGTTTATATTGCTGAAATTTCACCGGTCAATATATCCGCCACCTTTGATTTCATAGACAGAAATTACATTCGCAATAGCATTATAGAAGTAGATCGTATTGCCGCACGTAAGCACTTTAAGTACAAAGACTCATACATGCCTCGCAAACATCAAAACACTCAAAAGCGTAAGCCGTGGACCAGATACATCGGGGCTTCAAGACATTTGAAATATATGCCGCATTTTCTTTCGCACTTGACGAGAAAGCGGGAAAAGCAAAGTAACTGGCATGTCAACTAGTGGTTACTAATACTGTGGTCCTAACACAACAGACTACTGATTTCACCGCTTTCCTGAACAGAGGTGGAGACAACTCCACTGCTTACTTTGCTGCTTTATACGTAGAGCGTGAGCTACGGAAGTAGTCTTTCCTTCTTGTAGCCATTCGGCGAGTGGGCATTCAGAAATGACCCCTGTAATGCGCTTTAGTATTGTTTAAAACCAAATATTTTTTTTCTAAAAGACGCAAGCTGACAGCGAAAATCAGCGCTGTCAATTGTTTTTCGGAGACTACAAGTTTCACTTTAATGTGAAAAAGTAGAATAAAATAAGGAACGGAGACTGTGCCATCTTTATTCCACGCAGGGTGCTCTCTTTCTCTTTCAGTGATACATGCGACCCTTGGAATTGACTTTTGTTTCATCTATCGCTGTGTATTCCGTTGTGCCGCATTCTTTTGTTGGTTTTTCCGTTACAGCTTAAACGCAGAGCAGAGCTGCATTTCGTGTCGAATCCCTTGACGCAAGCAGAATCGACAAACGTGAGCACTGACACGACTGCTGTCTGCCTTTCGTGCCGTCTTCGCGCGACTGCTGTTTTTCAAGTATACGGTTGCTCGACATTGAAAACTGTGCACCCTCCTATAGGTCTCTTTGTTTTGCGGTGTCAATCAAGAAGCCAGTGTTGGAATGCCTCGACACACAAACAAAAAAGGAAGTAGAAAAATAAGTCGTGCTTATCAGAATCGCCGACAGTGTCAGAAAAATTCCTCTCGTTCGGAGTTCGTGTAATGCTGTTGCACTGATCGTTATTCTAGTGGAAGCCATGTTCATTCAGCCTTTTCGTTTAGTAGAGGCGACGTGCGCTAACGGATGTCACCATCGTTAGACTGACTTTTCTTGGAATATTATAGGCTCAGAAGAAGTTAAGGTCTTGCGTACTGTGCTGCAATTTATTTCAGAGTAACGGCAAACAGCGACAACGAAAATTATTAGGTTCATGTCAATGCCTTTCATAAAATACAGGAGACGTAGATCTTTTTTGATAAATATCTTCAAGTAAATCCACTTGTCAGCTTCGTCCTTACGTGCCTTCGCGTGAAGTGAACACTACAACATTCGTTCTTTCTTTGGTTCTTTTTTTTTCAGAGATGAAAGACGCGTCGTGGGTTCGCTAGGCCTATGGGAATGAAGTTACAAAGATGTGTGCACGACGATGTCACACCTCAAAGCATACAGGCCTTCCGTTTATAGGAGATGTGGCCGGCTCAATTAGCAGCCCGTCCGGAACGGCGAGGGGTGAAAGTAAATTTTACTTTCTATTACCGTCCATTAATCGCATGACGTCAGTTAATATCTACTGTATTTTTTTCGAATTCTGATTGACTCTTGTTGACTGCACAATGATTTTCGCTGGTGGTGGCGGTGGTCGGCTGTAGTAACAAGCGGGTTTAGCCTGGCGATCAAGGCGGGCAAGTGCTCCACCCGAGCGGCTCTTACAATATCCCTGCGCCTTTCACCGCATGTCCATCAAACCAGTCTCTTTGGATTATGGATTCTCCCTCTAATAATCCGGTGCAATCGCGCCAGGAAGCACTATGGCACTATGGCGCCAGGAAGCACCCAGGCAATAAAATGCAACACCACATGATTTAATAAGTCGGCGATACCTGACGAGTTAATTTCAAAGAATGTTTTAAATGCGTAAGCATTTCTATGGTGACTCAAGGAGAAAACTGCCAGTGTGTCCGTTCGTCCCTCCTTCGCGTGAGACGATCGCTTTCAAGATAAAGCCAGCCAGCTGTGAAAGAAGAAGAAGATGGCGACGACGACGACGTGGCACGACCACGTCTTTGTGTACCAAAATTAAACTTCTATCGTCACAGGGCTGGTCTGGTGCCCTCCCCTCTGTGCCCAGTCTGTGGAGAAGATGAAACAATAGATCATTTTTTCATATTCTGCCGCCGTTTCACTTCTTTAAGAAAAAATCTAGAATCAAGATTTACACAGCTTGGTTTGAGCTTTTCTATTATAAATATCCTTTCTCTAGGAGCCTCCTCTCTTGGAAAGTGCCACAGGGATATTTGCTCAACCGTGGAGGATTTTATAAGTGCTACAAAGAGATTGTCTTGAATTCTTAAACATTTTATTTTTGTTCATTTTCTCCAGTTAGCCTTACCAATTTTAGTATTTTAATAAAGATAGCCTAATTTCACCCAAATCTTGGCCAATCCCCCACAGTGGGTGTGCGCCATCGCATAAGGCATACCATACCACACCATACCATACGTCTTTGTGACCACGCAATGTGTGCAATCAGGCACGCACTAGGCACACCTTTAGGAAGCCAGAACTGCGGAGCAGCCGTGGCTTCGGATCTGAACGTCATCAGCGCACCTGGCGACGCCACCTGCAGTAGTTCGCCTGCATCACCAGTTCACGCTGCGTCACCTTCCGCAGCAGTTCGTGTCGCCGCAGCGCTGTCACATTTACCGCAATGGCGCCACGACGACCGCAGCCGCTGAGCAGTGCTAGGATTGCCAGCAGTGCTGGGTGTGAGCACTCAACACCACGGCGTTACTACGAAATGCTTACGCTTCATTCCGATAACTCCCTGAGGAGATTCTGCGTAATCTTTTTATTCTCGCTCCCTTACTATTAAAGTGCCTGAGATGGAGTATATCTGCCTGTTTTTTTGGCAGTGCGTTGACGAGCGGTAGGTCGCGAGGCAATTAGAGGTACCACTGACAGCATACGGTATGCTATGACGAGCAGTTTGTTTGCTTTTAAGGCGTCTTGAGCGGGCAGAGACGTCAGCCAGGCGGAAGCAATAGTCCAACACGTAGGTATCAGTAGAGATTAGTCTGTAGCACACGAAAAAAAAAGGAAAATTGTATTGACACAGCCCGTACTGCACATGCTCCGCTTCACAGTTTGGCGTGCAACGCTGTCAAAGCCATGTAAGTAGTTTGGTCATACAATATTCACGCGTTTCGTAACCTACTCATTTTTTGTCAATGTTTGTGGCGCAAAACGATAGCGGATGAACGAGGAAACAGACAGAAACAGCGCCAACTCGCAACTTCCTCCTTTTTTTTTCGGTTTCTGTTTCTTCCGCTCAACCTGGTGCTCCACAGACATTGGCAGGTATAACATGCACTCAGCTAGCCCAACATTGCACTTTGCTAACCTCATTCTGATTTCAGAATACTCTATAATTAAGGTGTCCGTTCGACATACCGCGTGGTCGATCTTTGTTTTTGTTAACTAAATTCTGCGTCAGCACTCAGTGGCACCTTTTGTGCAAAATAAGTTGTTTAGCTTTAATGTGACAGGGTGCAAAGAATCCCTGGTTCCGGACAGGCCGCCATTGGAATCTGAACCTGGCAACGTTTAACGCTAGAACGTTATCTAGTGAGGCGAGTCTAGCAGTGCTATTGAAGGAATTAGAGGGCAGTAAATGTAATATAATAGGGCTCAGTGAAGTTATAAGAAGACAAAAGAAGCATATACAGTGCTAAAAAGTGGGCACGTCCTGTGCTACCGGGGCTTAGCGGAGAGACGAGAACTAGGAGTCGGATTCCTGATTAATAAGGATATAGCTGGTAACATACAGGAATTCTGTAGCATTAACGAGAGGGTGGCTGGTCTTGTTGTGAAACTTAATAAGAGGTACAAATTGAAGGTCGTAGAGGTCTACGCCCCTACATCCACTCATGATGACCAGGAAGTCGAAAGCTTCTCTGAAGACGTGGAATCGGCGATGGATAAAGTCAAAACAAAATACACTATACTGATGGGCGACTTCATTGCCAGGGTAGGCAAGAAGCAGGGTGGAGACAAGTCAGTGGGGGAATATGGCATAGGCTCTAGGAATAGCAGGGAAGAGTTATTAGTAGAACTTTCAGAACAATATAATATGCGGATAATGTATACCTTCTTCCGCAAGCGGGATAGCAGAAAGTGGACGTGGAGGAGCCCGAATGGCGAGACTAGAAATGAAATAGACTTTATACTCTGCGCTAAACCTGGCATCATACAGGTGTGGACGTGCTCGGCAAGGTTCGCTGCAGTGACCATAGGATGGTAAGAACTCGAATTAGCCTAGACTTGAGGAGGGAATGGAAGAAACTGGTACATAAGAAGCCGATAAATGAGTTAGCAGTAAGAGGGAAAATAGAGGGATTCCGGATCAGGCTACAGAACAGGTATTCGGCTTTAACTCAGGAAGAGGCCTTTAGTGTTGACAATATGAACGACAATATTATGGGCATCATTAATGAGTGTGCAATAGAAGTTGGTGGTAACTCCGTTAGACAGGATGCCAGCTATCGCCGAAGACAAAAGATCTGATCAAGAAACGCCAATGTATGAAAGCCTCTAACCCTACAGCCAGAATAGCACTGGCAGAACTTTCCAAGTTGATCAACAAGCGTAAGACAGCTGACATTAGGAAGTATAATATGGACAGAATTGAACATGCTCTCGGGAACGGAGGAAGCCTAAAAGCAGTGAAGAAGAAACTAGGAATAGGCAAGAATCAGATGTATGCGTTAAGAGACAAAACCGGCAATATCATTACTAATATGGATGAGATAGTTCAAGTGTTTGAAGAGTTCTATAGAGCTTTATACAGTGCCAGTGGCACCCACGACGATGATGGAAGAGAGAATAGTCTAGAGGAATTTGAAATCCCACAAGTAACGCCGGAAGAAGTAAAGAAAGCCTTGAGAGATATGCAAAGGGGGAAGGCAGCTGGGGAGGATCTGGTAACAGCAGATTTGTTGAAGGATGGTGGGCAGATTCTTCTAGAAAAACTGGCCATCCTGTATGCGCAACGCCTCATGACTTCGAGCGTACCGTAATCATGGAAGAACGCTAACATAATCCTAATCCATAAGAAAGGGGACGCCAACGACTTGAAAAATTATAGACCGATCAGCTTACTGTCCGTTGCCTACAAAGTATTTACTGAGGTAATCGCAAATAGAATCAGGAACACCTTAGACTTCTGTCAATCAAAGGACCAGGCAGGATTCCGTAAAGGCTACTCAACAATAGACCATATTCACACTATCAATCAGGTCATAGAGAAATGAGCGGAATATAACCAACCCCTATATATAGCTTTCATTGATTACGGGAAAGCATTTGATTCAGTCGAAACCTCAGCAGTCATGGAGGCATTACGAAATCAGGGTGTAGACGAGCCGTATGTAAAAATACTGAAAGATATCTATAGCGGCTCCATAGCCACCATAGTCCTCCATAAAGAAAGCAACAAAATCCCAATGAAGAAAGGCGTCAGGCATGGAGATACGATCGCTCCAATGCTATTCACGGCATGTTTACAGGAGGTATTCAGATACTTGGATTGGGAAGAATTGGGGATAAGAGTTAATGGAGAATACCTTAGTAACTTGCGATTCGCTGATGATAACTCAGGGGCCCAATTGCAATGCATGCTCACTGACCTGGAGAGGCAAAGCAGAAGGGTGGGTCTAAAAATTAATCCGCAGAAAACTAAAGTAATGTTTAACAGTCTTGGAAGAGAACAGCAGTTTACGATAGGTAGCGAGGCACTGGAAGTGGTAAGGGAATACGTCTGCTTAGGAAAGGTAGTGACCGCGGATCCGGATCATGAGACTTGAATAATCAGAAGAATAGGAATGGGCCGGGGTGCGTTTGGCAGGCATTCTCAGATCATGGACAGCGGGTTGCCATTATCCGTCAAGAGAAAAGAGTATAACAGCTGTGTCTTACCAGTACTCACGTACGGGGCAGAAACCTGGAGGCTTACGAAAAGGGTTCTACTTAAATTGAGGACGACGCAACGAGCTATGGAAAGAATAATGATAGGTGTAACGTTAAGGGATAAGAAAAGAGTAGATTAGGTGAGGGAACAAACGCGAGTTAATGACATCTTAGTTGAAATCTAGAAAAAGAAATGGGCATGGGCAGGACATGTAATGAGGAGGGAAGATAACCGATGGTCATTAAGGCTTACGGACTGGATTGGACAGGGGGCGGCAGAAAGTTAGGTGGGCGGATGAGATTAAGAAGTTTGCAGGGACAACATGGCCACAATTAGTACATGACCGGGGTAGTTGGAAAAGTATGGGAAAGGCCTTTGCCCTGCAGTGGGCATAACCAGGCTGATGATGATGATGATGATGATGATGAATGTGACAGCGCATATCAGACGCAGGCAACACTTAGGCCTGGTTCACGCAGCCGTCATCCGTGCCGTCCCGTCCCCGTCACGGCGCCGGTTTTCACCAGGGGAGAGGGTTTCCTCGTCGGTTGCTCCTCAAAAACGGGGCGCCGGCGAGGTTGAGAGCTTCTGCCATCGTCACTGCATAACGTCCCGTTAAAACCGGTGCCGAGACGGTGACGGAACAGGGTAGAAGACGGCTGCGTGAACCAGGCCTCATTGGTATTCCACCTGCACATTTATACGGTCGCGAAGAGCGTCGAGGTCGTGGCGCCTCCAAGTCGCAGTCCTGGGAAGCGTATGGTTGCTGCTCGCACCTACTGCACCGAACTTTCCTCGGCGCCATTTTGTTACGAAGCACAGCCATTTCGCGGTCACTCAGTCGTCTATAGGCGGCGATACGCATACCGCGAACGACAGATACTCCTGAGCAGCTGCTGTGATGACCCATGTTGCGCCGAAGAAACCACGTACCAAGCATTTCCGCGAGCGACTGGAGTTCATGTGATTTTAAATATCTCGGTACCGCTGTATACAGTTTGCCGAGCGTGACATGTACGAAAGTGCGGGGAGCATGTTATAAAGCAGTGACAAAAACCTAACAGAAAATGAAAGAACCTTTACTAAAAATGGATCAGCACCAAGGAACTTGACGCGTTTATGCATGCAATACGTTCTTCTAGTAATGTCCTAAAGCTTTGGGTTAACGTTAAGCCTAATAATGCGATATTTTAATCACATTTCAGCATGCTGTTGTCATGTATATGGGCACCGCAAAAAGTCATTCTAGCTTTCAGGGCTTTCTTTTTTTTTTCACTCGTAATATCAAATGCACTGTACACAAATGCGCCATTGCATAACTGTATAGTCGAAAACAACCCCTACGGCGCGCGACTAGTCCACCTAGTACATTAATTATCACTCGTGACGCTGCATTGTGCCTAAATACGCAAAAAGAAGTGCCGTTTTTCTGGAGACGTTAACACCCTTCTTTTAGATATGTCGCATTGCAATTCTCTGGAGTGTCTATGCGGTTGCGAGAACGCTACTGTGGACCAAATCTTTCTGGTGCCCGAGGTTTCTGCGCAAAGAACAACAACCTTAAAAGCGAAGTCTTGACATGCAGAGCTATTTTGGCCTTAGCAAAATACTGGTGCTGTGGGTGTCGAACCGAATTAATGCTTCAAAAGGTTTCCTGAATTGCGAGCTTGTTATTCTAAATACAGTTGGAGGTATCTTAATTACTATCAGTGTTATACCGAATCGTGCCGCTCTGGTTCGGTTCTTGTACATTGCATGTATTAATTCCCGTGAGCTGCGTGAAAAGAAACTGTGAAACTGACATTAAGTGCGGAATGAATTTTGAACGCCGTGTATTCATGCACTTCACGACTGTCTGTTGACTCAGCCCAAGCGTACATCTACGTTCCCGTCGCGTCTGATGTAGAAGCAATCATGGAGATAGTGCAAATTAATTTCTTGAGAATTTAGCTACTCGGCCTGGTTGCTTAGAGGCTGTGGTGTCGCGCTGTTAAGCATGACGTCGCGGTATCAGATCCCGGCGGCCGCATTTCCGTGGGGGGCGAAATGCAAACACGCCCGCGGGCACCGTCGTGTACTGCACGGGCGCACGTTAAACAACCCCAGGTGGTCCGAAGTAATCCGCAGTCCCCCAAAGGCACGGCGTGCCTTACAATCATATCATGGTTTTGGCACGTAAAACCACAGTATAATATTAATTTTGGGAATTTAGCTCACCGAGATAGACTTGGGTAAAATTTTTCTCTTATACGGGAGGAGGAGGAGGGGAGACGTACACATTTCATATTAAACAAATAAAATTAGGGCGCCTCAATGAAAAAAAAAAGAATTGCGGATCGAATATTTCGGAGTTTGTGGTCACGTGATCTACACGCTATGTATGTTATGAAGTGTTGTCGGAGTGCGCTGTTGACTTTATTCTGCACCCATTTCGAAGTCGTTTTAAAATAATTAATGATAATATGAAGAAGAACAACAACAGCCAAGACACCGACGACGATCATCGCGCTCCCAACAACCGAATGTGCTCTACCGCAATCAATGATTACCACGTTGCGCCATCTATCCTTCCGGAGAAGAAACACGCGACCCGAGGAACGGCCGGGCTAGAGGCCCGCCCCTCTAGCCCGGCCGTGCCCGCGGAAAATCATGAAGAAAGGACAGCTTGAGCAGGGGTACTTCAGCGGCGCTTTCGCAGTATGTTGCCGCAGGAAGTCTATGAATAAACAGTTCAAGGGCTTCTTATACTGAGCTCTTGGGAGCATGTAATATTTGCGCGCTCTAATTCACCGACGCAATGCGAAGGGCTTACTGAAGGAAAAAAAAAAAAAAAAAGGAAAGAAAGAAAGAAAAACGTGAGTGGGCTGCTTTCGCGGGCGAAGAGCATCCGTTTCTTCCGGTCCTAATAAAGCCGCTACATTATGCCTCTTGACGATCATTTTTACCTCGCGATTAACTTCGGCGTGACTGACCTTTCCACGAGGCCAACGTTACGTCATTTTCCTTGATTTCTTCATGTTGTATTTAGAGGTCGGATTAAAGAAGAGTATAAAGAAAATAGAAGCACTGAATTTTTTTTAAATATCATCTCTGCTTAATCATTCTAGATCTCCACATGCAATACAATGTGAAGGCTTCAGTGACTCATGCTCACGCAGCATATATTAACAAAGCGGTGTCGTTACAGTTTTCTACAATGTTGGCTGACTATATTTTCCGCTAAGATTGGCTATAGTGCTTTATAGCATTGCCAGGTTCACTCAATGTACAAAATCTGTATACTGAATGGCGGCCTGGGAACAAATTCGCACATTTTCGAGAAGCGATTTCTAGCGATTACTCGGTCGCAATTGCAGTATGCTGGAAAAATGCCTTCGGCATCAGTAATTACTTCGCACAGTGGCGAAAGCAAAGGCGAGACCCCCCCATACTTTCCCTCTTCCCGCCCTATGTTCTTTTTTCAGTTATTTACAATTTCCAATCTTACAAGTCTCTGCGATAAGTGTATCAGTCGTAACGCATAAAAATTGCTGCGAAAGGTGCATAGCTGACGTATTGTATGTGGACGTTTTCGACACTAAGCTATCGATCGAAGCACGACAGAGGTAGTGACAACTAGCCGGGAACGTTTTTCTAGCGCGCAAATCAATGAAAATAAATTATTGTGCACTTCTCCGTTGTGCACGTTGTCGTTCTACTGGAGTTTTGGAGGCACCAACTTTATTCTCTCCATACCCTTCAAGCGCTCTCCATAGGTAACTGGGATGATGAACATCTAAGCACCTTAAAACGCAGTTTAGAGGTAATACAGGTTAACTATAGCCCACCGGATATCCGGATATACCCTCTGGTGACCTCACCTTCCTTCTCTTTGCTTATATATATATATATATATATATTACGCACATACCCAGGATTTTTTTTTCGGGGGGGGGGGGGGGGGGGGGTGGGGGTGGGCCCAACCCTAGGTAACTTTTCTGTGAAAATGACGGGGCGGGGGCATGTTTACTAGTATAAACGTGAATAATGCCTTCCGTTTGCCATAAAGACGCGTAAACCCGCAAAAAAGAAATGAAATAAGGTGTATGTCACAGGTATACGTCTATGACATACACCTCTCCTTTGCATGACAAACAAGGAACCACATCAAATGGACTCGCGCAGAAAAGAAGCGCAGGAAGAACGCTGCCAAGAACAACTAAACAAGCGAGTCTAAAATAAAGATTTCTGGTAGCATTTTTTGAATTAGGTCTGGAAGCAATATAGAGAAATATATATTTTCGGCACAATGACACTTCTTTTGAATCCCTCGTTTACTGCTCTACCAAGTGCCAAAACCGATTCGTATTGTTGTTAGGGAAGGTGCCTGACGATGCGTGGCCACAATCACGCAGAGCGTCGGATGCTACGGTTCTAGACGTATTGCGCCCACCGCAGGAGGTTAGAAAAACACCCGCACGAGCACAGCAGAGAAGTGGCTACGTCAGGCGGCTCGACTGATAACTGTAGAAACGTCATTCAAAACACGCGGAATCACTCTCCACTTCCGGCGGCGTTTTCCCTACTTCCTTTTTAAATAAAAAGACGTTGATCCACTAATATTTTCACAAACAATGATTAAATTGGTTAAATTTTGCTTTTCCTTCCTGTTTGGCTGTTGCGTCGGCTCTCGCGTAATTTCTGAACTCCTTGCGACTGGTGTTTCCAGTTGTCAATTTGCACGAAAAGTCCTGTACAATTAGGGAAAAACCAGGCGAGGTAATGGGTGACATTCATATTGCTTATGGGATTAACGTTTATTGCAGGGTTTGACGACGGACGCTGCTTGGCACGATCTTATTTTCCACCTTTCTAACCCATATCATAGGCATACGGTTCCGAGGATCTGCCTGCGTCACGGCGAACCGTCACTCGAAAAAGTAATGAGGCAAAAGGAAAAGCTAAACGCAGCTGGCGTTTTCTCCCGCCGCAACTCGCTCCAAGAGCATACAGATCAGCTTACTACGAACTGAATCCCTTTCCTGGTCCTTGGATGAGTCTAAACAAAGAACGTTGAACTAACGAAGGAACTGCGAGGCGCGTGACCGTTGCAATAGATGGCAACAACTGACCGCATCTCAAGTTAATCGCGCGGGCACCGGCCGATGAGAAAACTAGCCTTCACACCCCAGGAGATGCCGTTAACTACCACCACCCAAAAGGAGTGAAAGAGGCAGCAAAATGTTGACCGCCGAATAGCTGTCAAGTCTCAAGCTTGATTTGGCGGCGCTTTAGGAATGTGTGTGAGAAGTGGTGGCGTGGACGAGGTGGGGGGGGGGGGGGTATGCCACTCAACTTAGGGGGGGGGGGGGCTCCCTCGGGCCCCCCCTTGGGTACGTGCCGGATATATCCAGGTAACACGTATATCCACGACTTCTCCTCTTTTTATAAAATTAACGTGATATGTAGGCAGAAACATTCGATGTGCTACTGCGGAAAAGGCTCTACATAGGCTTAAAACACACATTTTGATGTCTCATCAGAGTGAGGTTTGCGTAACAAGCAGGTAGGTAATATTTTCAACTAACCGCAGCGCAACGCTAACGTCTTTCCCAGCCCCACACCTTCCGGGAAACTAATATAGAGAATTTTTTTTTTGTGCGTGTGTAAACAATGCGAAGTGAGAAAGTTTACGCTACCTAGAACCATGACAGTTTTATTGCGATGGCCATTATATGGACATTGCAGGCGCATTTCTGCCGTTGTCATCGGCGTCGCCGTGGCCGTGAGGTTCCGTATAAAATCCAAGGGCGATAAAATCGTCGCAGCGCGCAGTATGCTGTATGTTCGAGAGAAAGCGAGCGAGGGTGAGCCGGCGATCGTGGCTCTATCCAACACCACCTAGATAGCACAAGGCCTGTTCACTACGCTCCATGACGTCATACTACTTGGCCCGAAATTTCCATTGCCAAGGCTGGCGTGACGAAAACGGCGACGTCAAAGTCACTGTTGCTTACTCGGGAGCATCCCCATTAGATTCTGTGGCAGTCGGGCCAGGTAGCATGACGTCATGGATAGGAGTGAACAGGCCTTGTGCTATCTAGGTGGTGTTGCTCTATCTCGCGAACGCAAGGGAGGAAAGCGGGAGGAAGCGCGCCGTCTTACGTCGCGAGCAAGCCTCCGGGGGAGGGTAGGGAGGAGGGCACGTTCTACTCCGGGCGACCCAGGTCACCGCGCAAGCCCACCCGAGCCGCGGTATCTTGAAAGCTACCTGCGAAGGGTACAGAGTCAGCCAAGGGCTGTATTCTCGCGGCTTAGTTCGCGTTTATGCGAGAGGGAGCATGAAGTTCAATTCGCTCGCTGCTGCCGCGCATCCTCACTCCAGCGTTTTGAAAGCGAGTTTCCGTGGTTATAGAGTGAGATGTGTTCATGTTTGCTTGTTAATTTAGTTATCATGCTTGTTAATTTAGTTAGTATTCCTATGTTTATAAGTTGATACGGCCGATAAAATTACTATCCTTACTTCGCTGACTAATTTGCTATCACAATCGATGCTTCGCCTTTCGGGCGAAATTGCTACTTTTTTCCTTGTGCGTATTTTCTGGCACATTTCCCTGACTGAGAATATCCAAGCGCATGTGACACCGCATTGGCTCCCCCCCCCCCCCCCTTTTTTTTTCATTTGCAGGTCTGGGTCTTAACACGAGGTCGTGGGTATGCATTCTAATTTTGCAGGTGTCATCTATAAGGGCGGCGGGATCAAGCCCCCCCTAAACCACGAACATTGCCTAGAGGTGCATTACATGCATCAGTTGGAGATTCAAGACCTCCACTAGATGTTTAGATTGCTCTAGTTTGCGGGAAAATAACGTTGATGCATGGTACTATCAAAAGTCCTATTTTTTTACGTTTAAAGGATGTTATATAAATGTCTCGGCTGGATATTCGCTACGTTTTTTTGGATAGATGCGCCGTGGTTGCTCAGTGGCTATGGTGTTGGGCTGCTGAGCACGAGGACGCGGGATCGAATCCCGGCCACGGCGGCCGCATTTCGATGGGGGCGAAATGCGAAAACACCCGTGTACGTAGATTTAGGTGCACGTTAAAGAACCCCAGGTGGTCCAAATTTCCGGAGTCCTCCACTACGGCGTGCCTCATAATCAGAAAGTGGTTTTGGCACGTAAAACCCCATATTTTTTTTGGATATTAGTGTAAAGGTGAAATGCGCTGTAACCGCGCTACCCAGATGACATTTTGTTTCGTTAACATTCTGTGCGAGAACAGTTCAGCATATTTTTATTGACGGACCATGATTAAAAGATAAAATTTCAATAACATTGTTGAGAAATAAAAACTCGCGAGACGGCTAGGCATATCAGAGCTTATGCATATTGCTTGCTATGTTGAATATTCAGTCGTCTGTAGACGCTCTGTGGCAGGTGCAAGGCGGACAATGCCACACAACGAGATCAGATACTTTGCGTGAACGCATAAGCGCTCACGCGCGCCCGCCTCGCGGGCATGCAGAGTCCCTATTCTTCAGGACCTCCCACCTGGTACAAGTACAACATTTAATTACATCACATTTTGAGAGTAAATTGAACTCGCAAATCGGAGAGTAGATGCAAACATATGGCACGCAAGGATGATAGTCATGAACTATAATTTGTAATTTGAGCAAGTCAGAAACCATGTTTGTCATAGGGAAACTGAAAAAAAGAAAAACGTCTCTGGGAGGACAACTGAATGTTCATGTGTGGTCTAAAAAGTTTTGTCAGCTCCTTACAAAATACATTGGATGTCATGTGATAGGCATATATATATATATATATATATATATATATATATATATTATTGGTGTACACCGTCCAAACGGTGTGCACCCATAAAATATAGCTACCAACTGGTGCTTGAATGATATCCTATGTACATCGAATATACATTATCTGGTAGCCTACCAATCATGTCGATAGTACGACCTATAAACAGCCACGCTTTTTCTTATAAAAACGGCACGTACGCGAGACGTAACATGTACGTGACTTCAAAACGTTGACGTTCGGATCAATTATAGACGTTGAAGATACGCTCGTGGTTCACAGGGGCGAAAGCATCCGTATTCCGAGTTCCGACTTCCCAGCCGGCAATAAAAAAGCAAGGAGGGTTGCAATTAAGTTCAACCCATATTCACACACGCATAATAATAATAATAATAATAATAATAATAATAATAATAATAATAATAATAATAATAATAATAATAATAATATCTTTATTGCCATAACACATATACAGCATTATAATCAGGCCTGTCTAAGCCTACAAGGGCTTGTGGGACATGGCCCTGCAGAATTGGCAAGGCAATACATTGAAATAGGAAAACAATCACATGTCAAAGAAAATAATGACGCTGTTACATAAAGCGCGCGACACTACATTTGGCTGCGCAAATTTATTGCAGCAGTGCCTAGAGTTCAAGCTTACATAAAACGAACAAAACATACAACACAAAATGCAAGAATTCGAATCTTTGAAACAATGTCCTCATAAATGTTAGCTGAGATGAGAAGGCAAAGCAATGTGAATATGGAACATGTTTAGCCTACAGAGCACGTATCATCTTTTTCAGTGAGCGAAGCTGGCCGGCCATCGGGCAGACAGCACTCACGAATGAAAAGCTTTGTGAATTTGGCCTCTGAAGCTTCCATGTAACAGCATCACTTTATTCAAGACACGCTTTCTTTATAGCGGGAGTTTTAAATTTGAAATGAATTTTTTCTTATAGCGTCAAAGTAGACCGGTAATTGAATACGTTAATATCGTAAGTAACACTTTTAGCACGGCGGTAGGTTGTCGTTCTCCACCCTTTTTAACTTAAAACGAAGAGGCCCTTGCTATATATATTTCCCCCTTGGGTTTCCAGAGATTACAACACGAGCCACCGAAAGGGCAGGGGGCAAGGTCTCTGGAAAGCCCTTGCAGCGACGCTGGTCAAAGAAATCGCTGACTGCTCCTGCGGTCAGAACCTCTGCCGCTCAATGTTGGGCGGACAAGCCAGACAAGCCGAAACAGGCGGTGCCAGCTAGCGAGCGGTCGGAGAAACTGGCAAGTTCGCACCGCCACCGCGAGGCGGCGTCAATTGAAAAATCGTTAGAACGCTACGAACGTTAAGAGCTCCCGCGAGAGGGCACCTGTGCCCGTGCTTGCGAGCGTGGTGCGCACAGAACGTGAAGCGCAAAGCCAGAGAGGCTGAGAATCTCCTGGGTTGGAGGAAATGGAAAACAAACCGGCTACGAGTAACTACCGAAGAGGTAAAAACGTAATCAGGACAGAAACAATTCATAACTCAAAGGGAAGCTCTTTACTTTTCGAGGCGAGATCAGGATGCCTTAGAAAGCGTTGTTATAAAGCGATATACACCAAGGACGAAGAAGAGCGCGTTTGCTGAGGTAAAACTACTGAAACGATGGAAGATGTTTTATTAGAATGCGAAGGAACCCAGCTGTCGGTTTATGCTTCGCTAGCCTCCTTGAAGTCAGGGATAACAGGGAGAAAGTAAACATGTACGCAACAGAGATTAGTAAATGGGGATTGTAGGCTTGGTGGCAGAAAAGTAGAGAGAACATAGACAACGGAGCCATACGAATTTCCAAATAATGACGCAGAAAATTTGATGCAGGGAATTATTTCTCTGTAAAAAATAACAATAATATAGGTAAGACATTCGACAAAATAAGAAAAAAAAAAAAACAAAGCGCCTGGTGGTGCAACCCACCACCCCGTTTCACAGGGGACGCTCAGACCATCCATCTATCCAGGACGAAAAGCGACTATGTGTCGAACGAACAATATTTTAACAGCTTTACAAGATACACAAAGCCTACATCCCGCAGTAGTCGCGCCTTCTCAATAATTAAGCAAGCTGACATTGCCGTTTGAGATTTAATTTACTTATTGATGACGTTCGAGGCTCCGACGGTTAGGTCATAAGTAGGCTTACAGCTGTCACAGACGGCGCCAAGCTTACCGAAAATATAGGATAGAGGACAGCTATGAGAAATATTAAGGCAGCTGTAGTTTCCAGAGTCTTTCGTCGTCAGAAAAATGAAAAAAAAAATGCGGATCAAGCGCATTGTGGGAATCGATGTAAGCGAAGCTTTCTGTGCTGTTTGGTTTGACTGGCGATAATTAGCAGTAATGTGGACTGTGAACGTTTAATTTCTTCAGCGTTTGTATGCTGTTTGTCTGCGTAGTACACAGAACACACAGTGAGACGTGTTCGTTTGAGGCGTTGTTGAGCGCCATTGTTCATAATCTCTTAGAGGGTTGAACATTATTATTCTCTCACGTGGAACATCGCATCGCGAAAGAAGTGTTAAACTTTAATTGAATTATGGGATTGAACGTGCCAAAAGCACAATCGGATTATGAGGCATGCCGTAGCGGCGGGCTCCGGATTAATTATGACACCCTTATGTTCTGTAACGTGCACTTAAATCTAAGTGCACTAGCGTTTCTGTATTTCCCTCCTCTTGAAATGAAGCTGCCGCAGTTGGGATCAAACCCGCGACCTTGAGCAATGCCACAGCCGCAAGGCTACTGCGGCGGGCACAGAAGTGTTCATTTGACGTGCGACAGCTTCCATGGTGTCGCCTATTCCTTACAGTGCTTTAATGTTAGCTTTGCGTCTGCCCGCCCTGCATCAGTTGTGCGCTTGACAAATTTGCATGGTGTTATGTTTCAGAAATAGCAGAAACGTACCGTACCTTACCTTCTTACCTTCTTACGTCTTTTCCCTTTCTCGCGCTCCCCCCACCCCTGTACTGGAACTGCGAGCGAAGAGTGGCAAGGCTGTTATTCACTCGTTTCCCGACAGCCGTCGGGTTTATCCATTCTCTGCGTCATCTCCATCCTTCTCTCTACTCTTTTATCTAGCTCCCCTCTAGACTTGCACGTTAGTATCTACTAGCGTGCAGGTAAGCGCTGCAGTTTCTGCAATACATTTGCGGGTGTTTACGGATAATTACAGCTGTCAAGATGCAAATGTGGCGACGCCCACGCCACTCGAGAGGGCACTGTGCATATGCGACGCGATAGAACGGTCCAAACGAGTTTCTCGCATCACCTTTCTTCTCTGCCACGCTCCTTCCATGTATACACACGCTCTGAATCACCCCCGAAGCAGCGTGCAATACAGCAGCAGCAACAGTAGCAGCAGTAGAAATATCGAGGGAAGAGGCAAAAAAGCTTTAAAAGAAATCGAAGGAAACTGACAGCTGCAGTTTTCGCTTGCAACAAATTGGGCCGCCGGCATTAGGCCGATAGCAATGGATATGAATAGAATGACTGAAAGTTGAGCAAGTTGGTACACGCGATCAAGCTCATCGCGCTTTCCTAACTTTTATAGAAGTAACTAACTTAGGCTCACGTTTGTAGCGCATTTCTTTTTGCTTCCAAATGAGAATACCTTCTTTCTGAGAACATTCTTTTAGCAGCGTGACCAGCAGTGACGCGCCCTATACTGTGTGTAACATGTACAGTGTGTGCGTTCTGTTTAATTCTTTGAGATTTGTCATCTTGATCTTTCTGTCCTATTTCCTTGCCTTCTACCCTTTCTATGCTTTTTTTTCTCCTCCTCCTTCCTGAAGAGTAGGCAGGCGTTGTGCCCCATCCGGTGGCACTTGGCAACCTGCTCCTCGCTTTCCCCTTACTGTCAAGTGTATATATGTTTTCAAAAGAAATAATAATAATAATAATAATAATAATAATAATAATAATAATATAGGGATTCGTGGTACGTAAATGCAGACGACGCTAACACGGGCACAACTAGAACGAGAAGGAACGGCGTTTGTAGAGTCATTCTCGTTTTACTTGTGGCCGTGTTTGTACCGTCTGCCTTAAATTTTCGAACCATCAGTATGAACACTTAAGGATTTTAAGGCGCACTCGTATTCATAACACGCTTGATTCCCGTTGAATGTCAGCTGCTCAAATATTTGTGCCTTCATTTTTGTGCTTTAAATTTCCCAGAAGACAGGAAGCAAGGAGAAATAAGTTTGCACAAGTAAAACGGGTAAGGAAAAAGAAAGAGACGTTTGGAGATGCATAACTTACATATATGTGTCGAGCTAAGAGTAAAAGGTGCCAATAGGAGACGAAAGTAACAAATACGAACGCATGTTTTGTCGAAAAGAAGGATAGAAGCAGAAGCTGACCAATTTGAGTACAATAACTTTTGTCAAATGCACATTTTGTTTGAAAATATTTTCAGAAAACAAACTTACCAAACGTAAAATTTTGCCAATCTAGTCGATTCCTTCGCTCTAGTGCGGCAGAATTGTTAGCGTACTTCCCTCCCTTTAGTCTCGGTATTTATATTTCTAACCTCTTTCGACTTGCAGGTCGATGTGCATGTCCGACAGATAAAAAATGAGAACGTGCGCTTTTCCAGTTGACAATGAAACTTAAACATTTGCTTCTGAAAAAGTCGTCTATGCAGTCGCGCTGTAGTCCATTCGAAGTCAGATATGCTGAAGCCCAATTCTGCATTGAAAGCGGGACAAAACTGGTTGTTGTTGGGAGGCCGCGTTGACTGAAGCTTTCTTTGTGACGTCCTAAGCTGTCGACGCTGCTGTCTGTGGTAGTACTGTGGTGCAATTAGCATTCTTAGCCTACTTCCCCCACTACTGATTCCAAATACAGGTCCCATCAGCAATACACGTTTCGATACATTGCCTGAATGCCAATCGCCCTAACGTCGTCAGCTATCGTGAGATGGGTACTGCAGGACTTTTCTTTTTTTCTTTTACTTCAAACAAGACGTATATGTATTTGTACTTACACACTTCCAACGCTGAACTGGACACCTCTTAATACTCCTCCAAGTTTTTTTTTTTGTTTGCATACTGGTTCTTAAGTGGTATAACCTGCTTATGCTTAATCCCTGTTTTCTGGCAAATCTAAGCACATCAGATTTGCAACCGAAGTTTACACGTGACGTTGCTTCCTCTTCGTACCTTGCCTTTTCTCGTTGCAGATAAAGCAAATGATTCAGCGCTGCGTTGTGACGCGGGTTTCCTTTTCTTCTTTTTTTTTTCATTTCGGTGCAAAGCATTTGACAGAACAGAAAACAAGAATCCGTGAAAAGTAGCGCTGTACAAACGATTGAATTGGGCGTTCCAGAAAACGCTAGTCCGTTGTGATATAAACATCACGAGAGATAAGCAGCACTTAGCAAATCGTTGTTCTGAAATTAAGACTTAGTAGTCAGCTACAATGAAAAAAAGAACATCCTGAGAGTTGAAAGGCCACTGCATATATGCTGCATTGTAATTTTTTTAACTAATTGCGCTTAGGTTAGCTGGGACAGCCCATATATCCACTATGTGTCGAAGCTAGCGAGTTCTGCCCCGGCCCACCAAATCGCTGCCTCTCTTGTTCCACCTGCTGTTTGGCTCCGTCCCAATTCAGACTTATTACAAAGGCTGATGCATCTATTGGGCAAGGCAGAGAGCATCCCGAGGATTGACTAACGCGGGGATTGGTGCGGGGACGTTCGCTCGTACATTATAAGTCGAGTAATGAGCTCACGACTCCAGCTCGTGGCCCCATGAGGCGTAAGAGGCTCGCATTAATCTGCCCCGAAGCTGCGTCGATGTTGCGATGTTACCCGCCAACTTTGTTAGCTATTAACAAATCTGTCTTCAGCTCCTGTTGGTAGGGGTTTTAGACAGACCACACAGGCGGCGTGACGCGCATAAGCTCAAGTCTTCAGCCGCTATTACTCGATTTACATGTGCGAGGAAATGGCGCCAGGTGCTGGGCGCGCCTACAGTCGCGACTGTACATCCGTACAGTCGCGCTATCGTGCACGCGTGCAGTGACACGGAAGCACAGCTCATTACGCTAAGGTAATCCAAATAAAATTCCACCCTTGGCAGAAGATTGGACGGTTCCTATCACTGGGGGGGGGGGGGCTGAAGAAAAGCATCTGGATTTGATTATAGTTGATAAAATTTATTTCATTAACTGACATCGACAGTGGAAGTGGAATCACTAATTAGACTAATCTAATCCCTAAATAACAGAAGCAGCGGGTAAAGATATCCTCTCGCCGGTATTCTATATGAAACGATATGTGTTGAGTAATTTCTATTTGAAGGTTTATTAGCGCAATCCACATTTGACGTCATCCGTTTTTATAATCTAGAGGCACCGGAGCTGGGCGGCAAATAGCAAATGCACACGTTTTATTCCTACTCGAAGTAGTAAGAGCTTTTGGCAGTATTGCGATTCTCTAAAGTGTTAGCTCGTAATGCATTCTTCCCAAAATGTTCAGCGTCGTAGCGAGTTTTCATTGCATCCGCGGCGTCAACCTCGGAGGACGCGGAAGTCTGTCGGGGCTCACAGATGGCGCCACGTACCGCACCCGGACAGCGAATAAATCAAAGAAAAGAATTCAAAGCATGATTTATCGGAACAACACTTTGTCTATCGCAAGATTCATATTTGCTGGTTTAAATAATGTGTCAAAGATTTCATTTCTTACATATTGTGGTATAAAGGTTATAAATAGGGATAAGGTGCCTCAGAAAGGCTGGTCAACGTTTCGATAGCAGGACCTATTTTCGTCAAAGGCGGCCTCGTCATCCTCAGCATGTTAGTTTTAACGGCTGAGTAGAGTGAGGTCACGTGCTGTTGTTGTCGGTGGCGGCTGGTTGTAAAGGGACAAACTGTAAAGAAAATAAGCGCTGTCGCTTGACGTCTGTAAGCGTGGTCTGTAAGAGCGGGGAGAGTGGGAAGGCGGGGAGAAAAAAAAGAAAAAAAAGAGAGAAATGAAAAAGAGACCAAGAGGGAAAAAAAGAACAAGGAAAGAAAAAGAACGGCACGGGAGGGTGTTCGGGGAACGAGAGGTTAGGGAGCATTCAGGGGTGTTGTTGGCAGCATGCTTTTGTGGCTTTAGAAGGGTCGGTCAACCAGTCAGTGCGCAAGTAACAAAAAAGACCCAAAGAGCTGGCTTCTTAGCCATTCCGCTGTAGTGCGTGAACTCAATTATTTGAAATAGAAGCAAGCAAACAAACAAGATCGCGACAGCCACTGTAAGAGAATGCTACAGTCATGGTAAATGAAAAAAAAATTATGGGGTTTTACGAGCCAAAACCACTTTCTGATTATGAAGCACTGCCGTAGTAGAGGACTCCGGAAATTTCGACCACCTGGGGATCTTTAACGTGCAACTAAATCTAAGTACACGGGTGTTTTCGCATTTCGCCCCCATCGAAATGCGGCCGCCATGGCCGGGATTCGATCCCGCGACCTCGTGCTCAGCAGCCCAACACCATAGCCACTGAGCAGTCGTGGTAAATGACTTAGAGCCGAAGGAATCGTTGAAGTTTGCCGTTTTTTTTTTAAGAACTTCGCTGTTTGAGGAGCTGTCACCAGGATTTGCTCAATGACATGATATAATATAAGTACCTGCTGCTTTATCAGGACACACATACTCAGTGCGCCATGCTAACGAGCTCAAAGAAACCCCCATCCCCCAAAACGCGAGAAAAGGAAACTTACAGACGGACTATGTTTTCAACTCAATTTCTACCAGTCAATACCAAAGGGAGGCGAAGCGCTGCTGCTCCCAATAGGCATCGTGCGCTACTAGCCCAACTTTTTATGTTGACTGATAACAGCTCAGCTTATAGATTTGCGAGCGACTGAGTGCAGCAGTGAAAGACTGAGTTTGTGTAGCGTAGGGGCGCTAAAAAATGAAAATTTTTAACTACGAATCGAATACCTTAGGTTAGAACTGAAGTATTCGAATTGAGATCTTCACATTCAGCTTCTCCGAGTATCAAATAGGAAGAGAAATTGAATACTGTTACAAATTATTGACATCTGGACGCATAAAAGAGATTCGACATTCGGCTCGAAGTATTCCAAGGCTGCATTTACCAGTATTCGTAGCGGAATCTACAAAACTTCATTACGCGAACATCCAGCACTACACTATTAGTAGGAAAAACCCAAGTTCTAGAAAGGTAGTAGAGGGTGTACGTCACTAAATTTACCACTTCTTAATAGCACTTAACTAAATGTTTACTACTTCCGACAATGCGGACTTAAAGTGACTGCTGCCTTTACAGAGCAGGCTTCACAGACCAGTTAGTAAGAGGTAAAATGCCACCTTCAACTGTGATCTATTATTCTGCGTACAGTGATGGCCTCAATGCGATGTTTAAACAGATTATAGTTTTCATCATTGCGTTCGATTAATAGTTATCTGCTGCGTTGCGTCACACATATGTGCACACTGTACGTTGTACAAATATAGGTTTATAACTTTGTTTATTTATCTAAATACATCAGTGGCGCACCGGTACACCCGGTGCTCCTAACCGTTATGGTTATATATGCTCATAAGCTCGTTCTTAGAAACGTGTCGCGTATAGTATCCAGATCATTGTATTGCGCGGTGCGTTTTTCCCCTTTGTAGTTTGTTCGTTTCTGTAAAGCGCAGTTTTATTACACGCAACCTAAACATACTTACAGGCCATCATTTGATGGTGTTATACGCGCCGTGGTTGCGCCGTGGTTGCTCAGTGGCTATGGTGTTGGGCTGCTGAGCACGAGGTTGCGGGATCGAATCCCGGCCACGGCGGCCGCATTTCGATGGGGGCGAAATGCGAAAACACCCGTGTACTTAGATTTAGGTGCACGTTAAAGAACCCCAGGTGGTCAAAATTTCCGGAGTCCTCCACTACGGCGTGTCTCGTAATCAGAAAGTGGTTTTGGCACGTAAAACCCCATAACTTTTGATGGTGTTATACATGTCGACAAATCTCGTGGCAATGCGGTCCTTCGATTTTTCTCTGCACACCCATTTGTAATAAACTTTTAGAACAGAGGTGGCCGAATTATTTCTTGGCAATGAAAGCGCCGTTTGTAAACAAGAAAGGCCCCACTAACTTAATTGGGTAGCAAATGCCACTATACCAGTGCCACTACTATCGATGTCATTACTATCTATGGCTTGTAGACTGACCACCTGGCCCAATCGTATGGACCACCTCCTTTGGGTAGTAATTCAACTACCAGCGCCGTTACTAACTGTCCTTACTAGGGTCTTCGTTAACTTTAGGTTAGCACTTTGCCAGTAAGTGACGCGCCCTTGTTTTTTAAAAGTGAGCAGTGCGACATTCCCCATAGCTCCAGTAACGCACCTGTGTTTTAGCTCCCAACTAGGGAATATATGTATATATATATATATGGGTGTGTGTGTGTGTGTGTGTGTGTGTGTGTGTGTGTGTGTGTGTGTTTCTTTTACTTTTTTGGTGAATTAGACAAACCCAGAGCGCCAAGATAAAAATGTGTGTATTCACAAAAATGTGCTTACGCCAGAACTGCTCGTAAGAGAAAATGCCAGCCAATTCTGATGCTGGACATAATAATCAAGACGGCCACCTAGTGATCAAGAGCACTTATGAACGAGAAATTTTGTGAATTCGGCTCCTGATTATTTTAAGGGAGGTTAAAAAATTTCCTTCAGTAATCAATCACGCAACAAGCCGTGTTAAATCTCTAGCTAGCTTAGTTATTTTCTAGTCAAAAGAAGGAAGACTAACGATCACGATGCATTTTGCTCATATTTAAGGGTGTTCGATCGTGCCTACCGAGCATAAAAACTTGCAAGTTTTACAGGCTGCTTTCATGAAATGATAATATTTGGCTGCTATGGGTCCTTGCAGCTGACTTTTCATCTCGCGTTCGCAAGGCCGCCCCGCCTTTTTTTTTTCTCCTCTTAAATTTTGAATACCTTAGCTACGTTAGAGCGGAGTTCAAATTCTCTAGTCAGCGACGCATGGAAGGATATTCAGCGCCATAAAAGATTTAAACGAAGCGCGCAGGCTGTACCACTCAGACGTCTCCTTTCATCTAGTTTCTTGGAAAACGAACAGCAGGTTGGCTGATCCGAAGTATTTTTGACGTCGCTTGCCTTCAGTGCATAATCGATGGAAAATGAAGAGCGCACTATAATGAAATGGCACTAATAGTAGGATGAATCCAAAATGCTGTTTGTACCTGCAGATGTGCTATGCGGCCCCCATGAGGAACAATAAATGCATGTAGTCTGGTTGCCGCTGCTTGTGACAGCCAGGTAGAAAGCATTTGAGCTGTGATTTCAATTACTTCTCTTAAGACCTTCCGGCAATGCTGACACTGAATGCAGGTTGGACACACAGTGGCCAGAAGTAGCCGTGCCGCTGCAGCGTTGAAAACACATATGAGGGACTCAGTGTGGCGAATGACCGGCAGTGAACACGTTTCCGACCACCAGCTCACAGTATCATTGGCTTGACATTGCATTCAACAGACATCCTTACATCATCGGCGACCAACATAGATAGAATGAGCAGCGACCATGTTCCTATTTTCGCGGACACTGCTGGTTTATGAAAAAGCGGACGAATATCCTGTCTTGTGACGCGACGATATAAATACAGGGACAGTTTAAGCGAACCTTTTGGAGACCTGTTTGTGGACATGCTACCCAGCAAGAGAGTAGCTACCAGTTAGCTAAAGCTACCCGATCACTTCCTCAGCTCCGGACGTAAAGCTGAAAGGTAATCTGTGCTCTGGCTGAAGAAAAGGGAATGTAGGCTGATGAGAACAAGATGTTATCCAGGAATGAAAACGATATAATTAATGCAGGTTTTCTCCGGTACACAAGGAGATTGAAAAAAAGAACAATGGACAACTTTTTGCTCTAGTCTGTCGGTCTGCACGCCAATTCCAACGATGCGGCGGGAGGTCTATAGCCTTGATTGGAAGTTCCATCCACACAAGCCATTTGAAAATATCGCATTAAATAGGCAAGACGCTGGCTTTTCTAGCGAATGGCTTCGTTCAGATATACTTCCCTGACAGGTCAGCTGGCTGAAATAACCCAATTCTGCTGCTATCGTCGTCTCTCGTGGATGCTCCTTTTGGCATTAGAGAGCTGGAGCTAGCTTCAACTAGCCTTAGCCATCGCTGTGCGATGGAATCATAACTGATCAGTAAGCAGATGGTCACTAACCAACCGGTTGAGCGACGACGTGAGCTGCTTGAATTTTGTAACCAAGTGTGGTTCACAGGTGACATCCCGCATTTATGAAAAATAGCATGGGTGGTGCCAATGCTGAAACCAAAAAAGATCCTGCAGCCATGGACTCACACAGACCGTTGCCGCTGATGTGCAGCGAAGCTAATGGAGATTCCGTGCACAAGACCCACCTGGTACGTCGAACTGGGCCCGAAACTCCCATCGCGCATGACTGGGTTTCTGCTGCGTCTAAGCGCTCAAGATAACGTGTTAGACCTGCTTAGCGACATGGAACACTGTAGTGCGGATGCTTCTCGACACTTGCTGTTTTTATGGAGTCTTCGAAGGAATTGTACGACTGTGCGTCTCAAACAGCCATCATCAGCCAGCTACAAATAATAGGTGTCAACCGCCCTATTTTGCGCTTCATATACACATTTCTGAATGATCGCCGCATAAGAGTTCGTTTTGGAGACGTTTTGAGTTACGAAGTACGTATTTTACGCGGTGTACCACAGGGAAGTGAACTATTTTCCTTATTCTTTAGCATCGCCATGGCTAGTATCCCACGCACACTAGGACGTCGAACTCCACCAAAGATGTACATCTATGCGGATGTCACCTGTCGTGTTCGGCTATACCAGCACCATCGTCTCGAACGAATGGCCCAGGGCACAGTAAGCGCTATTTAAGCCCAGTTGTCAACGCTTGGACTATCACGGTCAGCGGAGGAATTGTCATTCGTCTTTTTTCCCGGGATGAAGCGAAAAGCTACACGCTTGAAGTTGAGTTTAAGTGGCTGCTCTGTTCGACAAGTCCACAATGTTCAATTGCTGAGCATTACTCTGGACCACAAGCTACAATGGCGTGGCACTGTTGACAACTTTACGGCGTCATTATCACAGAGGCTCCATGCGATACAGCGCATTGCCGGCACACGCTGGGGTAACCACCCAACGTCCATGCTACGGTTACATTCACTGTTGGTTACCAGTGTTGCTTATCAGCTTCCTCTAATATCACCATCGGACAGCCAGTATGAGTGCATAGAAACAATACACAGGAAAGGTATTCGACTATGTGTAGGGGTTCCTCAGACAGCTTTGAACAAAAAGGTGTTGTACGAAGCTAAGTCATGTGCATTCCGGATTCAGGCATCTCAGGCGCTGTTGACTCAGTTACTGTTGACTGTGTACTAAACGAGTATTCGGCCGGCAAATCCATTCTCCAACTTCAAAAGTGCCTGGACCACGTTCACATTTTCCCCTGTCTCTCGTTCTGGAGTCCTTGACGACTTATTACCAGAATCGCCTCCACGTGTACATAGATGGGTCCGTCAAAGCGGACGCAGACCGCGGTGCTGCAGCTGAGTTTTGTATACGCTGTTTGAGAGCTAGCTGGGCCGTGTGGTTTATTCAACGGCTGTCGAGGGTGCGGCCATAGCTGTTGCCTTACGAAAGCTGAATACTCTGCCTTCACAAGGACTCGAAGTCGGCATTGCAACAAATCTGTTACGGTTTACCATTAAGGAAGTTTAAACGCAAGTCCCGGCCGTTCGTGAAATACCTCAACATCAAAGGCTTCGCACTGAAGTTTCAGCGGATCCCTTCTAACATTGGAATTTCTGTGAATGACGATGCTGAAGCGCTTGCTTTACGCAGCACCCTGAAGTCAAAGTACCAAAGAGCAATCAAGTCACGATAACCGACATCCGAGGTCACTTTTTGTCACTTTGCATTAAGTCACATGCACCCTGCTTAGCCAGGTGGTTTCGTCGAGAGGAAGCCTCACTACTGCGTCGGATAAGGGCAAGATCTGCATATGCATCTGCGTGATATTTTAGACGTACCCTCCGGTCTGCATTTCACACAATGAGGCAGGAGACATCGGGCACTTTCTGTGGTCGTCCCCAAGCAACCGTGTTGAAAGGATCGCTCTTCTTGAGAACTTACAAAATAAAGGCCTCCCACATGCGTGTCTGCCACACCTCGTTTTCCCAGATGGATCCACTATATGCCTACAAGGGAGCTTTGCACCTTCTACTTACATTTTTAAGAGGCACTGATCTCTTCGACAGGTGATAAACGCTCCACTGACAGTGAAAAAGACGCTCAGGAGGAGCAATTACCGGTCTCGATCGCCATGCTAAACCCGCCTGCAGCTGCAACACACCACTTCCACCACCACCACCACCACATGTCTGAAATTATATTTTGATTTGACTGCGGCTTTAGTGGCCTGGCGGCACTTGTAATCAGGCCAATACCGAAGCCATATAACAGCCAGGGCGAAAGCCAAATCGATTAGCGCTCGCGGTCTAAGAGATCAGGATTGGACTAATCATGCTTGGGCGGCCATTAACGATGGATGCTAAGAAAAAAAACGCATATCAAACGCAATGTTGGAATGTAAATGACGCGAATCTTGCTTGAGTTTAGTGAAGCAGCAGTAGCGGAAGATACGAGCACAGCCTCGTCGCCTGCGTAGCTGTCTGCATCACGAGGACGAAGGTGATGTATGATACATGCTTGCCGACGGAAGAATGTTGATGAGAGGTGCATGGGCACAGATAAGTGCGACACATATCTAATTAATGCATTTGTGGCTTCATAACTATGGCGTCATAGTGGCACATACCCAGCGATTCAATTTGTCTAAATGGACCATTTTTTGCGGAGCAGTTTGCTTTAGAGAAACGAGCTGGCGCTTTTCGGCGGCGCGTCACACGTTGACTCATCGAAAGCGCACGAATACAAAACGAAACCACTACCGCTTCTGCCTTGCTGCTGTGCGATCAGCTGTCGGATATGCAAACGGACTGCGCACCATGCATGCTGTAAAACGTGGAACAGTAGAGGGAAGATATGTGCAGTAGTTGGCTGCAAAAAACAGCGACTGGCATATTCAGGAATGGTATAAACTTGTGTATAGCCAAGTTTACGGACCACTGCTACATGAGGACTGCCTGCTTTGCCGGCCCTTCGCGATGCACGGCGTTCCTCGAGAATAAAAAAAAATTGGGGGAAACATTCTATTCATTGGTCAAGAGCCACGATTAGATTGATCAACTCCGGGCTGTCCAGAAGGCCCACGATGCGGCGGTGAGGCTAGGCCTCCACGTCCCAACGTGGGATTGGCCCGCAGTCTTGCCTTTATAACAACGGGGTGAAGATTCTTCCGGACCTGAATAACGTTTATTACCTACCTACCGATCCGTCAGCGTTGTGTCGTTAACCTCCAAAGAGAGGACTTCAACCCCGGAACGTCGGCAAGGGTGAGTGCCGCTCCTTACACAGTGACAAAGCGAGTAGCGCCTCTTCCTAGCATAGTAAAAGTTTATTGCATTATTATCTACACACATCCTCTTTAACTCACACGCCAAACTTACGCAGACTTTATCTCAAGAATAAGTGAACAGGCGCACACTTGAATCAATGCGCCGAAGCATGAGTGACGCGTGGACTACACCGACAGCAGACGAATGTTCGAAGCTGACGATTTCGTGGTGGTCCACAGAGTAAGCGAGTGACTAGCGATAATACGTTACGTCTTTGCTACAAGATATTACCAAAGTACAGAACATCTACGCTCCAAAGATTGTCCGCAGCAAGAACAAACGTTTCGCAACTCAGCCCTCCTGCGAGTGATTAGGCAGAAAATGATCCGATAGTGGCAGAACCCGAGGAACGTTACTGAGTCAGAAACATGAAAACACGCTGGTTCAAAGTGCTTACTAAACAAAGAACGAAGAGCAAAACACACTGAACGTGATTTAATTCATAAGCGGAAAGTTCGGACAGCTTGGAATAGATTTCTGCCCGCTGTGGTTGCGTAGTGGCTTATGGTGTTTGGTTTCTGAGCACGAGGTCGCGGGATCGAATCTCGGCTACAGCGACCGCATTTCAAAGGGGGCGAAAACACCCGTGAAAGAACGACGCAAGATTGCCGCGCGATTGGTCGCTCCAGGTACTCTGCGTGTATTCGCGAGCTGCTTTCACGCACGGAAAAACACTTTTATGTAGCACGTATTGAGCAACGGAAAGCTGTGTCAAGAGTTCTCCATGTCGATCCAAAAGTTTTTTATTGACATTTATCATTTAATTGCAATTATTGAAAGGTTGATTGATTACTTAAGCCTAAATATGTAATTAGGCGAATGCAAAAATTAATCTGAGTATGTCCAAGCGACGGCAAACAACGTTACATTGGCTGTGTCCAGCTACGTGACATTTGCATATTTTAAAATCTTGGTGGATGATAGTTGGGACACCCTGTATATTAAATTCGAAGGGGCTGTCAGACCTCCAAACTTCATTTCTTTTTCTAAACCTATGAGTAAATTACAAAAAGCTTTTTCTTTTTTTGAGAACTGTACGTGATAGGCTAGCCACCTGGGCTCATAATTCGCTATCAAGTTTCGCTTATTGTGCGCTGTCACGATTGGAAGGCACGTGTCCTTACGAAGCGCAGTAGCATACGAACTGCTTTGTGAATACTGGAGTTCACGCCGTGACCAGAGCAGAAAAAGAATAAGCGGACTACTGCGATTCCTTTGAGTCTGAACTCATTTACTGCGACAGCAGCAGGCTTTCAAGCCGGACAGCGCCATCTTATTTATGCACAGGGTGTTTTTTTTTTACAATACAGATCTTTAATAAAACAGCTATGGCCGTGAGACACTCGTCTTCCCATACGAGCTCTACAGCGAGGCCGAAATACTTTGCCACTGCTTAAGTTACTCTGAAAAGACTAATTAACAAACATATCTTAATTAACTTTTTCATTATTAACTTCAGGGCAGTCGTTTATATAGAAAACTTGTGGGGCTTCGCAGTTTATGGCATACCAGTTTTTTTTAGAAGTAAAAAAGAAATCGCACCTAATTTGAAATATTAATCATCGAAATTGAAGGCCAAATCCAGGCAATATCGAGACTGAGCTAGTGCCGATGCGGAGATCAGACGGCAACGCCCCGTTAAGAAGTGTGCGGCGAAGTTTGTACGACAGCATGCCGCGTGTCAAATTGTGACCGGGCACGCAGCGGCACAAGCTTGCCAGGCAAAACGCGTCGTTGAAGTAGCTGCCGCGACTGGCCGAGACGTTCGGTTTCAAACGGCCTCGCGCTTGTCGTCACGGGGCGATTCGGTCTGATATACGACAGAGGTACGGCCTCATCTGCGCTCCGGCGGCGCTCGGTTTCGATATTGCCCTGGATTTACTGTTGAAATAAGATTTCTCGAATTCGGTGCGATTTTCGAGATATTTGAAAAATAAGGCCGCCTAAAAATGTGACTGCCTTCAGATTCGTCATTTAGACCATGCCCCTAAGGCACTAATAAGAAAGTTTATGAATAAATTTTTGTGATTAGTCTCTTTATAGTGACTTAAGCAGCGGCAACGTACTTCCGCCTCGCCGTGAAGCTCGCATGCGAAGACGACAGGTGTCTCACGATCATAGCTTTCTATTTAAAAAATGTGTATTTACTTTTAAAAAGCATCACATATATATATATATATATATATATATATATATATATATATATATATATATATATATATATGAGACGTAGAAGCTGTGGGCCCCGAAATATGTACATGCACTGACGCCACCAGTCTCGGGAGTCGACCGATGGAGGGCACAGATCCCGGCACAAATTGTCAGGTGCCAAATCTGTGCGATAGACCGTGTTTAGCGTGCGCGGCTTTCAAGTACAAGTGGCGGCTGGGGAATGTGTTCTAATCGCAGTGGCGGGGGCGGGCACTTTTGCTTCGCCATATGGCGAGGCTGCGAAAGTGGCCTGGCGACGCCACAACAGCGAGCCTAGTTTTGAGCCTCTAACTTTTGTGGCAGCCATAAATAAACGAATAAAAGATGCATCCGCCGAGCAGCTATACGCGGATCAACGCAACTACACATGTGATACGCAGATTGCGCGAGTGCAGTGAGCTTGTAAGGTGCTTGACGTCGAACCATCTCCTATAGGACACCTCGAGGGTGTAATGTAAATAAATGTATGAAGCAAAAAAGTACTTGCATGTTTCTTAGCGAGAGAGCTATTGTCGGCCGCATGTCTGACGAGAACGTTTAAATTGTTCAGCAGGAAAGGTGGGGAAAAATATGTTGCTCTTTGTCCGTAACGTGGGCAAAGTATGAGCAATACAGAGTTGCGCAGCACAACGCTTCGTTCTTCAATCTCGCTCTGTGTGTAACATCTAGCTTTCTAAGTAAAAGTTAAGAGTTCATTTCAATTCCATTGTTGTTACCTCTTCACGAAGCGCGATAGCGTTTTGTCAGGGCCGAGGGAACGTTTTAATTATGGGGGCACAATTTAATCGTTCGCGACGGGACGTGTTCTTGCGCTATTCTGCATGCTTTTAGAGAGGCGGTGTAACCACCATCGGAAATCTCAAGAGCAGCTGCTTACGAGCGCGGGCTATAATAAGCTCCGCGAGAGCACGCGGGCTTTTAAACGTGATTCCTGTAGCGGGTCCAACCAGAAACTGGAGCGCCACTGGCGACTCCTCCTTCCCATCTACTCCCGTATCTTTTTCTTTCTTTACTACGTACTTTCTCCCTCCCTTCCTTCCTTCCCCTTCTCTTTTCTCTTCCTTTCTTTGTTTTTTGTTCGTTCTTTTCTCAGGAACTCCGCTATTTCCGCATGACACGAAATTTGTCGGAACCTTGCATGAGCAGATTCAAGGCATCACTAGTGAACCTCAAGAACTCTTAATTCCCAACCAGGCGGGCGCGTGCTGACGTAAAATAAGATTTTAAAAAATCGCCGCCCAAGCACTCCGTACAGATGGTACAGAAGCACTCCGTACCTCGGTACTCGGTTCCTCGGTACTCAGTTCCTCGGACGGATCCTCGGTACTCAGTTGCTGCTTGCGCTCGGCTGCACGAGCCTGTTCCTGTGTCCGGGCTACAGCATCGGCACGGCGTAGACGAGCTCGCTCCTGGTGCTGCTCGCGGCGTTGCTGATCGAAAGCTGCCTGCTCCTAAGGAGTACGTATGACGCGTGGCCTGCCCATTTCGGAGCCGGAGAGAAACTGCTGCGCTCGCTCTGCTGCGACGGAGAGCAACGACGCACATTGTACGACTTTCGACGTACGACGTACGAGTGGAGCAGCTAATCCAACACCACCTAGATTGCACAAGGTCTTTTCACTCCGACCCACCATCACGTCATGTTACCTGACTGGACTGCCATAGAATCTAATGGGGATGCTCCCGAGTAGGCAACAGTGATTTTGACGTCACTGCTTTCATCACGCCAGCGTTGTCAATGGAAATTTCGGGCCAGGTAGCGTGACTTCATGGATCGGTGTAAACAGGCCTTGTGCTATCTAGGTGGTGCTAGCTAAACGCGCGCCTCTCTTTCTATCCGTCTCTCTTTTTTCGCGCATGTGCATGGTGTTACGGCGGAGGAGTTTTTGGCGTACAGGCGACCGATAGACGGACGGACGGAGGGGCGAATTGGCTAGCCATATGCAGTTTCGCTGTAATAGGCACCCGCTGTGGTTGTTTAGTGGCTTAGGTGTTGCGATGCTAAGCACAAGGTCACGAGATCGAATCCCGGCCACGGCAGCCGCATATCGATGGGGGCGAAATACAAAAACACCCGTGTACTTAGATTTAGGCGCACGATAAAAAATACCGGGTGGTCACAATTAATCTGAAATCCCCACTACGGCGTGCCTCCTAATCGGATCGTGGTTTTGCCACGTAAAAACCCCATAATTTAAAAGATAAACAGGCGCATTGTCAGACGGCTGTAAGTTCGCTCAGCCGCACAATTAAAAGAAAAAAAAAAGAGAAAGTTGCTCTACGTTGAAATAATTCATAATGTTCGCTAGAGCAGTAAGGTCGGAACCCGTTATCTCCTAACCAAGCTGCAGTCACTCATAATTTTATAATACCACTGCAAAACCCACTTCTGTGGGCCTGAGGTCGACGTAATATATTTATGACGTGTTGCGAACGTGGATGTTGCTTGCGTCGCGAAGAGTAATAGCTTGGTTAAGGCACTAATGTAATGACAAGCACCCCTTCGGGCACCGCGTGATTTGTTTGTCGCCAGGCCGCATTGACGCCCGCTTTCCTGTCGCCATTTTCCTCCTCCCTTTCGAGAGCACCGCGGCGAGCGCGCCACGCTCACTCCTTCCTCGAGGCAAGAAGAAAGAAGCAAGATTCATTATCGCAGCCGATGTCAGCGCACGCGCGCGTTAACAGTGCGAGGAAAAGGCTGCCGGCTGTGCGCGCCCTGTAATTTGTCGCCTGAGTGATCGGACCGGGGCTGGGCTGATGGCTTCGCGAGCGCTTTAAGCCACGGTCCGGCCCGCCGTGTCACTGTCCACCCGGTTCCAAATATGTCTTCTTCCGCCTGGCCCCCGAGGCGCATACGGTGGCCCGTGTCTCCTTCGGAGGACGAAGAAGGGGCCTGCAGTTGCAGATCGAAGGCCTTCCGAAAGGCTCCCGGAATAGCTTAGCCCGGTCGTTGACGGCCTGCCTATACGCTCCCGAAAGCTAATTAGCTGGAGCGCCGCGATCAGTAGCAACAGGTGCAGGCTCCGCGGTGGGTCCCCTTCCCTGCCGCGCCAAACTTAGGCCACCCGCGGCGAGCTGGCGGTCTTCTTGGGCGGAAACTTTTTTCCAGTCCCATCGGCGATCGATCTGCCCGAAAAACTACCATCCCGGGCAACTTGCTGCCTCCGCGGCTGCTGTCGCGATTTCCGCTGCCGAGCCACGGGCTGGGCCCGCGGGGAGCCTTCGACGCCAGGTCTCGGGGTCGCGATTATCGGATTTCGCCCGCCCACCTGAAGGTCTGTGTAAACAAAGGCCACGTCCTGGGAGTCGAAGAAACGTGCGTAATGAGGTGGCCGGGACTCCTTGATGGCACCGCGGGCTCCTTCGCTCGCAGTGTATGCGCACAGGGCACCAACGCAGGCTTCACCCGAGTTGGCTTCCGCTCTTCATAAACTCGGCGATGCTGTGCTGCCAGTGTGTAGTACTGAGGGTCCTGAGTACTGAGTCTTCAGTATTCAAACTGAGTACTGTAGTTCTCGGTTTGACCGAGCTCAGGCGGGAACGCCATGCCGTAGCAAGCTGCGGCACGTTCGTTTGGCGAAAGCTCACTGCAGTAATGCTTTCAGAGGACGGTCGACGCAGTTTGGCGAAAGGTGCGGGATTGCGTTCAGGCCGTCTGGCTCAGGACGGGCGAGTCCAATCGAGTCGATCATTTTCGAGCGATCTTGTATCTTTCGCGACGGTGTCATCAGTACGCTACCGCAGACGGTGAACTGTGGCCAGCTTTTAGAAGTCTGCCAAACCAGTTTAAGGTCGTTAGCCAGTTTTTGACCTCTGCAGATCTTGGCGACCATTTACACACCTGATGTGCAATCAGCAGTATGTGCGCGGCATGGTGCTCAGTCTCCTTCCCTTCTTTCGCTTTCTTTTCATACTTATTCCCAATGTCTACATGGAATCAAACCGAACGTGAGACGCGTAACATCCCTGCCAATCGGTTCTTCGTTCTCTCTCTCGACACCGAACTAATGGCCGTGATGGCTGTTGTATATGTAGCCAGCGTGTGGGCTAGATATCAAAATGCCGCGTGCACCGTAAATTTCTCTCAGCTCCACAATAAAAAATAAACTAAGGAAAATGCAGTCCGTGATGGCCTGTGCGCGACAACAAAAACTCAAGGATGGATAAACGACTCGTACCTAGCCCTGCAACTATACTGTATACTTGTAGTAAACTAGGAAGACGGTCAAAACTGCCCCATGTACATTTATTATCTCTTCATCTCTTCTCCTATCAGTCGCCTACCTCTCTACAATCTACCTCTCTACGTGGGCACTCTACAATACTACTTATATAAGGCCACGTGGATAAGTTTCTACGCACGCAGTGTGTGCACACACGTATAGGTGGCAGCGTATGCAGGCTCAAAAACGGTGATATCAGCTGTAGGCCTGGCGACGTTTCGGCGTTTGTACTGGCAACGTTTCGCCAGTACAACTGCTTGCAGCTCAATGACTACGCAAAGATAACACTTATGCGCGGATATTCCTAGGAAATGAGCGAGCCGGGCATCGACAGGGGCGCGTGGCAGCGACGGAGCTGCATGTTTTAGGACTGTTGTACGGTCATGGACGGATTACGGTCGTCTATATACACATGGAACAGGGCTCGATGTATATATAATGAGGGCCCGCCGACGGCACGAGCCATCTGAACAGAAGAGCGTATGTCATTTGCAGAGGTGTCAACGCTATAAGTCTAAAGTGGGAAAGAGTTTACGCGCGCCGTGGGCTTACCACTGCTCATCGATCGTACAACGCTTTAGTCGGGACGGTGTTTTTTACAGCAGCGTACGAGAAAAATAACAATGTATCTAGAAGTAGCGAAAGTAAAACATTTTTACTTAGTTGAAGGAGGGTTGAGCAGCATAAGGAATGTGTCCATGCCCTTAATTTTCTTGTGTACACAGAGATATTTGGGTCAAAACGTCAAGTGACCAGAGCTGGCTGAACTGCAGTTAATTGCGCCGCACTATGCAAGAATGACCTGCCAAGAACTTAGTCACGAGGTGACAAGGACAGGAGCTCCGATGAAAGCATTTTATTTTCACTTCTTAAAGTCATACTTATCCTCACTTGGACGACGTTGCGGTCGACGGCACACTGCGTACGTACCCATGCCGACTGAGATGATAACACAGTGGTGTCAACCACGTGGGCACGGAGCCAGGCAGCCAGATTCGTGGTTACGTGCCCATGCGTTCACCATTCCGTGGCGTTCAGCCCTCGCTCTTGGCCTGTATAGTCTGGGTCAAACTGGGGCAGGAAGTTGTCATCACAGCAGATAGCATGTTTGCATGCGTATAACGTCCAAGGCCGGGACGTTGCGTCTTGTAGCTCCTGTGGCCCCTGAAGGTGCACTTGTTAAAGTACATGCGACAGTTCGAGCGGTTAGCAGAATAGCAATAAGTGTGTGCTGTGGTTCTAGCCAGAAAATTAAGCTTTCTTGCAGCCTCGGTTCTCAATGGCGGAACTGCTGCGCAGGCTCCTTTTAGAGCGGACAGGGCAGCTTGTTCGGCGAAGTCTATACCAGCGATTCCAGTTTATCCTGACAGAAAGTGAACTGTGACGCCATGCCCATTATCGAGAGCTTGATGGCTATTTCTCTCTTGCACCAACTGCTCACAAGGAACGCCGCTGCCTGCGGGCGCTAAGAAATGTTCCCTCGCTTCCCGCACATTCAGTGGCACATACTCAGTGATCCAAGGTGGCGAGAGGTTCACTGAACGGCGACACAGTGCATTCATAGTGTAGCTCGATAATCGATAAAGCACAGGCGCGAAAAAGCCTGTTTCACACGCTGCGACTGGAGCAAAAAAGAAAAGAATATACGGTGCTCTCGCACACGTCGCAATGCGATTTTTTAGAGGGCTCATTTCACACGATTGTGATTTCAGCGATGCGACTGGCGCGATGCCCAGGGTTGCTCGCTGCCAGGTTTTGTGGCACACGCAGCATAATTCTTTTAATTTAATGAAAAACAGCTTGCACTAGTGGTGCGAGGCTGGAGTCAACAACGGAGCTCGTGATCACCTAGCTTTTACGTGGCTTTGCGAGGTTATGCTAGGTTTTGCTAAGTTGTTGTCTCGGCGGGCTTCACGCTCGAAATTTTCGAGATGTCGCAGGCCGGAATCGCTTCTCCGGCGACGTCGAGCGTTCCCTGAACTGAAACTCGGTACCCTCGACTCCGCATCACCTCTTCTCAGCCAGCAGCTTCGGCGCGGTGTTCCGGATCAGCTCGGCGGCGACGCGTCGCTTCTCGCTTGGCAGCACGGTGCTCTTCCTGGTAAGCCGCTTCTTCTTCGGGCGTCCGGACTTCGGTTTTCCCATGGCAGCAGCACGTACGCACGCAGTAGAGGAGGCGAGAGATGTGTCGCCGCGCCGGCTTTTCCGAGCTTTTACTCGCCTGTGACGTCACGACTCGGCCCTAAACGCATGGGGTGCAAGGAGGTTACGTGGCTCGGTGCTATTTCAGGTGGTTGCTAGGCAACGCGAGGCGGCGCACAGCTGGACTGAGTTTTTTGGTAACGCTCCACGGCGGAAGTAAAAGTTTAACAACTCCGCTGTTAAAAGAAAAACGTGAACGTTATAATATTATTGACCTGTCTTTATTAGGGCGAAATAATACGCGTGTTTCCTAGTTTGAAAACGTTTTGAAGTTTAAATTTCTTTCGGAGTGCGCAACGGTGGTTCTTGAATTTCAGTGCGAAGAGAGACGGCGTACGTCAACAGCTGTTCGCAGTTGGTTGTTCAGTGCGTTGTGTTGTCTCATGTGCCTTCTATGTCCGTGTTCTTCTGCCTGCGCTACAACAATTTACAAGATGACCTATAATAAGCGCATATAGCTACCCTCACCGTATATGCAGTATTCGGGTGCAGCAAAGTCGTCGTGTCAGTGCAACGAGACCACGCGCTACCCATGTTCAGCGTAACCTTCTCAAGAAATGATGTGTGTAGATTGCTCGTGATTGTGCACGCATAAGCCGTGCCTGCTACTAGCCATATTATTACACCAAACGCAGCCGCAAGCACCAACCCTGAAGCTCACATTTGCCCCTGAATTAAGCCGCAAATTATCTGTGTGTGATTGCTGAACGTGGAATGTAATTTGTGTTGTGAAATAAAATCTTTTCACTGAGTTACATTCTAGCACACCTTCTATTGTAGATGTCTACATGTTGATTGTACTAAAATCTTCGGCAGGGTACAGGAGAAACGTTTCATCTTTGAAATGAAAGCAATACTCACTGATTCGTCTGTTATCACCTGTATTGTAAGCAGCAGCAGACTATCCTCCCATGTTCCAGTGCATTAAGGAATTTCTTGGCCTCAAGGCAGGGACCATATTCCCACCTACTTAAGAATCACGGGGTTTAGAAGCATCTCCTTTTCTACTTCCCGACAAGTAAGGTGGTCAACATATAAGGCAAAAGTGGAAGAGAGAGGCATGCAAAGAAGGATTTGCCTGCCCCATTGAGGACCTCATTACAAGTGTGTTGGAAGCGTCTAAGTACACATTTACATAGACAACAAAACGTACGGATTTTGACATGGAACGTGAGCGACTTCAGACGATTCGTAGAAGGGCCGAGAGGCGATACAGGCGCACCAAGTCAATTCATGACCTTAGAGTCACTCGACGTATGCAAAAGAAAATCCAACGTCACATGAATAAGCTGGAGGAGTAACAAAGGAAGACATTCTGCGAATCACTTGACCCCCGCAAGCTACTATCTATGATATGGAGGACGGTGCGCGGCCTTGGGTCATCTGCACAACAACGACATCCATTCGGCGCCCTAGCGCTCCATCACGGCCGCTCGCAGGTTGATATAGCCGAAGATTTCTGTGTGAAGATTGCAGGTAGTGCGGTCACCTTCAATAGCCAAATTCTGGGTGAGGTTCCTGCGACACGCTTCCCAGAATTCAATGTGCCTTTCTCACTTGAGGAATTGGACGCTGCTCTGGTCTCATGCAGGCGCTCATCGTCGCCAGGACCGGACGGCATCACCTACGCTGATTTATGCCACCTAGGTGAAGATGGCAGAGGTCGACTTCTGGAATGTTACACCCAGTCATGGAAAGATAGCGTCGTTCATGAGCGGTGGAAGTCCGGACACTTGATACCACTCCTGAAGCCTGGAAAGTTGCCACTTGACCTAGCGTCCTACCGACCCCTTGCGCTGTCCAGCTGTGTTGGGAAGGTCATGGAAATAAGCGTTCTCACACGCCTCGAGTGGTACCTCGAGCGCCACAACGTATACCCCGAGGCCATGGCTGGGTTTAGAAGAAGCCGCTCCTCTGTTGACAACGCCATCGACCTCGTGACGTCTGTGCAACAAGAAAAACACCTTAACCGTATATCATTTGCACTTTTCCTCTACGTGAAAGGCTCCTATGATAATAAAACGCATGAAGCCATCCTTGATGACATAGAAAATAATGGAATTGGTGGACGAATGTTTCGGTGGATTTGGAGCTGTCTATTCAAAAGATCCTTCTTTATGCAAAGTGCGGATGGCCAAACCGTTGACCATTACACTTGCCGTGGCGTCCCGCAGGGTGGGGTTCTTAGTCCCTTGGACATGCCGACGTCCTACCACATAAAGTCAACCTTCACATATATGCATGCTGACGACATATGCATATGGGCCTCGGTAGTTACACTTCCCCGGGTTCGCGTACACGACTGTAAAAAGCAGTGACCCTAACATGATCGTACCTGCGCGCTCAAGGCCTCAGCATTTCGACCGAGAAGTGCGCCTTAGTCGCTTTTACCCATAAGGCCATGACCTGGTACCGCAGTTCCATTGACCACCAAACAATTTAATACGCGAAATCTCACCTGTTCCTAGGCGTTATTACCGACAGAGACCTTTCATGGAGCCCCCTCATAACGTACTAGATGAAGAGGCTTACCTCTGTCGCCCACATACTAAGGTTTCTTGTCGGTAAAACGTGGGGCACATCCGTGGCATCTATGCTTCAACTATACTGGACGCTCTTCCTAGGATACTTGCGATATAGGACACCAGTGGTGTCCAGTGCTAACAAAACTAACATCCATGTCCTACAGAGCATCCAAAGCGAAGCCCTTCGAACATGTCTGGGGCTACCTCGAAGTGCTTCAACCGTAGCAAAAATTGCCATCGCAAGAGATCACCCAATAACAGTTATATAGCGGTCGACCCACTCCGGGCGCATGTTCGCCATATATCCAGAGTCCCTGATCACCATCTCGCTCGCTTACCCACCGTGGTTGCTCAGTGACTATGGTGTTAGGCTGCTGAGCACAAGGTCGCGGGATCGAATCCCGGCCACGGCAGCCGCATTTCGATGGGGGCGAAATGCGAAAACACCCGTGTACTTAGATTTAGGTGCACGCTAAAGAACCCCAGGTGGTCGAAATTTCCGGAGTCCTCCTCTACGGCATGCCTCATAATCAGAAAGTGCACGTAAAACCCCACAATTTTTTTTTAACCATCTCGCTCGCTTGCCTGCGAAAAAACCCAAGGCAGCGTTTTCCAGATCAGTTGCGGCTAACCAGCACTCATTGTCATTGAGATACTCGCCCGCAACAAGAACGCCATCCCCTCTGCGGTGCGTGAAAAAATATCCTGTGTACCTTGCTGTTCCAGGAATTGCGAAGAAGGCTAGATTGACCACTGCGGCTCTCAAGCAGATCCCATTGGAACTTTTGCATTGTTCGTACGCTAACCGAACCCATTTTTACATGGACGGTTCGGTCTCGGAAAGTTCGACGGGTGCCATCCTTATACTATCTCAATCGGTCGTCATCAAGTTTAAGACTTCACACGTAACGATATCTACAGGCTCCGAAGTGGCCGCTCTTCGCGCTGCTGTCGAGTACATTGAAAAATAACCGCCTAGCAAATGGGCATTATTTTGTAATTCGAAAGTAGCCGTCCAAAGCTTGCGAGGTTTACGACATGGTAATTACGAACAGCTGACGTCCTAAATCAACGAAATTTACCATTGCGCTTCTGAACGAGGACATGATGTAATCTTTCAGTGGCTACCGGGACATTGTGACATCGTTGGTAATCACCACGCCGATGACGCTACCCGACGTGCCCAGGCTGGAGCACCGACACTCCTTATACCTTTATCGAGAGTAGACGCTGCAAGAGAGCTTCGCAGTCTCGCTTGTACCCTCACTTTCAGTTACTGGCACACACCACAGAATTTTAATGGTCGTTTATACAGCCTCGACATATCACTGAAACTGAAATTATCGGCAAACCTTTCACGACGTGACGCAGCACTGGTGTGTCGGCTGTGGGTAGGAATAGCATTCACTAACTCCTACAACTATCGTATTGGAATGGCGAACTCACCGATGTGCGCTAAGTGCAAGTGTGAAGAGACCATCCGTCATCTTTTGTGCCACTGTTCTCGCTTTGATAACCAACGTCAGACTCTCCAGTGTGCCTTGAACAGACTGGACTATATGCCATTCACAGAAGCAACGATGTTGGGAGCCTGGCCTCACAGTTCATTAGCTCAGAAAGCCATTCGAGCGCATCTTCACTACCTGAAGGCAACAGACTCGAGTGATCGACTGTAGACATCCTGCACCTAACTTAGTGCATGTGAAAGTGCGATATAGAATCATGTTTTCTCCCTCTTTCACTTCCCCATCCACTTCCCCACGTGTAGGGTAGCAAACGGGACTCAGCCTGGTTAACCTCCCTGCATTTCCTTCCTGCCTTCTCTCTCTCTCTCTCTCTCTCGGACAATAATGCTTACTATTTTGCCTGTATATGAATGATCTCCCCGATGGCATTTCATGTACTGTGCAACAGTTTATCGTTGATTGTGTGATATAGTATACAAAGTTGATGGTGCAATGGCATATAATTTAGCCCACATTGCTTTTTCGATTATTGTGTGATTTATAGGTAAGGTAAGTTGCCATCTGACGGTACTTTATATCGCAACCTGACAAACTAAGTTCATGGTGCACTATATGACTTATGAGTATGAATACTTCGACGAGCAAGCACAGAACCCCTTCGCTACAAGGAAAAGCTCTCCAGGGCTAATGTATGAATACTGTTGCTTTTATAAATATCTGGGTGTTCCACTAACTTCTTTGCCATGCGATACCTAACAGCCTGCCAGATTTACATTGGGTTCCCTTCGCCGTCCATTGTGTTCCTCTTTACTGTGTGAGTTGCTTACAAAATTTTAATTAGCTCAAAGCTTGAATATGCATCCATGTAGAAATTCTCCTTCAATCACCCTGACAAGCTCAAAGCTTGAATATGCATCCATATAGAAATTTTCCTTCAATCACCCTGACAAATCGTTTGGGGTCTTTAAAAAACAAAGCAGCTCGTTTAAATTTATTTGAATTCTGGAGTTTTACGTGCCCAATCCACGATATGACTATCAGGCACGCCATAGTAAGGGATTCTGAATTAATTTTGACAAGCTGGGGTTCCTTGAAGAGCACTCAATGCACAGTACTCGGGTGCTTTTGCAGTTTGTCCCCATTAAGGAAGGAAGGAAAAAGTGGAGAAGGAAAGGCAGGGAGGTTAACCAGTTCAGCTTAACCGGTTTGCTACCCTACACATGGGAGCGGGATGGGGGGAATGAAAGATGGGGAAAGGAGAGAGAGAGCACACAGCACAGCACACACATCGTCCTTTAGAGTCCATCACTCTTGCGTGGTACGTGATATCACTGTCACAGCCGCTTGTCCAATTCCGTCTCTTTCAAAAACCGAAGTAGTCCCTTCGTTGCCTTCAGCTGCTATGTCTTCTGTCGGCGGCAGGTGAAAATCGCTTCGAGGGGCAATGGTCTAGTGTCAAGGTGCGCTAGAACGGATGCCAGGGACTGTCGCTGAACATTATATTCAGGACAGTCGCACAGAATGTGTTCCAGCGTCTCCTCGCAAAGACAGACATTGCAGAGAGCGTTGTCGGCCATTCCAATGTGAAATGAGTAAGATTTCCTGAAAGCCACCCCTAGCCATAAGCGATAAAGCAGAGCCGCCTCTCTTCGGCGGAGTCCACTTGGCATACAGAGATGCATCAAAGAGGGCAGGTGGCATTGACGGGTGTTCCGGTTGGTCTGGCTGTTTGGTGTGCACCATAGAGAGAGCGTGATCTCCTGTGCAAGCACTCAAAGTCTGCTAGCCCCATTAAAGTCTGCTGTTCCCATTAAAGTATGGCCGTGGCGTCCGGGATTAGATCCCACCACTTCTTCCTTAGCAGCGCTACGCCATAACCACTAAGCCTACACGACGGGTACCATTTCATTATTTCCTTTTACATCGAGCAAGGCAGTGTCTACTGGAAACGAGGCTCTCTCTACAAAGTATTGCTGATAGGTATTCTCTTCATTCTTTCATAAGCGGTATTACACAATACCCTCTAATAAAATTCCTGCTGCTTACCGCCCACTCAAATCTGCCAGAAGGGCAACTCTTTAAAAAAAGGTTTTCTTTCTACAGCGTGCATAATGTAGTATGAACATTCATGTCTTCTGACATCTATACATTTGTAGAATCAGCTACCAGATAGTGTACCTACTATGCTGATCACGCCTATTTGTGCAGGGCAACTGCAATTGCAACTGCTGATCACGCCTATTTGTGCAACTGCAACTGCAATTTCCGTCGGATCCGACGGAAATCACACTTCCGGTGCGGGGAAAATCGCATCATGTGAAATCGACTAAAGGCGTTTATGGAAAGCGGCACATACCCAGTATATTTGTGGCACAGCCTGCTAATGCGTTTGTTTGTTGTTCTTCAGGAACCCTTCTGACGTGGGCTTGATTCCGCTCAGCATCAGGGATTTAAGGAATTTTTTTCTTCATTGTAGGGCGGCACATTCCTAGTGGCAGATACTATAGTTAACCAAGTTGGCGTCAAAGACGTTCATTGACGAGCGGCACAGGCCTACTGGTACATGCCCTATGACTCAAGTCAGGTTCATTGAAGACCAGCATAGACCTAGTGACCAAGTCGCTATCAAAGAGTTTCTTCTAACAGTGCCTACCCAGTCCCGAATCTACAGTGATCCATGCCGGCGTGAAAGTTGTTTGAAGAGCGGCACATATGTACAAATTGGACAATACTCAGTGATACAAGTTGGTCCAATGGTTTGGTTCGAACCCTGTTACCTCAACACAGCAGCCCGATGAGCTAACCATTCGATCGCAGATTACCCAGTGACCTAGGTAGGCGGGAAAACGGTTATATACATAAGTAGATAGGTTGCTAGATAGCCCACAGAAAGTGCGTGAAGAACCCAAATAATGTTAAGGAATCAATAATACTAAATAAAATAATTCCTAGGCCATGGTCATCTTGTATTGTCGTGCCTCAGGGGATTACAATGTAAGACGGAGAATTGAAGCTAAACATTTCGACAGAATTGCCTGTCTGGTTGGGAAATTGATTAGGACTTTCAGACTGACTCCAACCAAATAACTGAATTTTATTAGCCCGACGTTTCGGAGCCCATTGCGCTCCTTCTTCAGGGGTTGTTCTTTGGGGGTGACGGTGTGCAGCTTTTAAAGGGTCTTTTGTAAAGAAAAGAAGGGGAGAGTACGGAAGGTAGGGAGACCCTTCACAGACGGGAAAGGGGGGGGGAAACAAAAGGGGGGTTGTTACCCCCTTTCCCGTCTGTGAAATGTCTCCCCACCTTCCGTACTCTACCCTCCTTTTTTTTTTTTTACAGAAGACCCTTTAAAAGCTGCACACCGTCACCCCCAAAGAACAACCCCTGAAGAAGGAGCGCAATGGGCTCCAAAACGTCGGGCTAATAAAATTCAGTTATTTAGTTGGAGTCAGTCTGCAAGCTCTAAGACGGAGAATTGACGTGGAGTATCACGAGCTACCATTAAAAGCTAGTTCTCGAAAAATAAAATCCAATAAAGCTAAACGTTTCTCGGTCACCCGTTAAAGTATATGGCCCTTGGTCTGCCCGTGTGATGTCACGGTTGAAAACGCGCTGGTCTTTCGTCATCGTGCACTCAGCTCTGTAGAGAACAGTGGATAAAAGGCGACACATTCACAGAGGAGAAATAGATGAATCGATGACAAAAGGAGATGCTCTAGTTTCCTGCATGACTTCTGAAAGTTCGAACATCTGCAGTGAGCGGACGCGAGAAGGCGAAGTGAAAAAAAAGAGAACAATATCCAGAAAGCAAGCTACACAGTGAGCGAGAGCAACTGCAGCTTGACGGGAAAGGTGTGATTCTTCCGTATAGCCCAGAAAGTGATTGTGCTCACAGCGATGACGAGGACCTAAAAAGACATATTTTGTCACGGGTTCGTTCAAAACAACACTGACCAAAGGCCCTATCCTCGACACGCATAGCGGCTGCACGGGCACCATTATCCTTCGTGTTCGCCCACTGATTGGCTGTCAGACGTCACGTGTTTTGAAATTTGTGCGGGGAAGCGGAAGTATTGCAAGATGCAATTTTGTATTTTCATCAAGATGCCGAAACGTGGCGTGGAGCTGCAGACTTTTGCAAATAAAAGATTTTCTTTGGTCGTTGGCAGCTATATTGTCTGTTAGCGCTTAAAGGGACACTAAAGGTAAACACAAAGTCGACGTGTATTGTTTAAATATCATTCCAGAAATCTCGAAACGCTTGTTTAGTGCCAAAAAGAGACTACGAGAAAATTGTATCTGAAGGGTCCGAATGCCTTTTTCGAAATTCAAGTCTCCCGCCACACAACGGTGGGAGTGGTGACGTTGCATACGCCATTACCGACCTTTCCTGCCGTCGGTGAATAAAACGGCGCCCGACAGACAGCGGCACCGAGAAAAGACAGAGCGTCGGATTCGCCGCTGCAGCTGCTTTTTGATCAAGTGGCATAGACCGTTCGGGCATCCCGCGACATCACATGGAAGTGGAATTCTCTGCTACTTGCAGTTTGTGCGAGTTTCGCGAGCCAGCAAAACCAGCGCAGCACTACGCGATCAGGAAAGCACTGAAACGCGAAAGTGTGGGCGGCGCCGAGTCGAGTGAAAACGAAACATTTCGACCGCCCGCGTCGTTGTCAACGGTAATTTTTCTGAGTTCTTTTTTCTGAGCATGAAATGGAACTGGGCAAGTAGCATTTTATTTCATCTTATAATACAATACAAGGATGTTTTTTGCAACGAGTAGTTGAGTTCTAGTGACAGAATTAAACTGAGGAGTGCTTTCGTCATCGGGCAAGTGCTTGAATGTCCCGGGGGAGTCTCTAATCATGTCCTGCATTAACCTCGATCTATCGATTATTAAAGCTCTGTTCACTACAATATTGACGCCTTAGAGATTCTCGAGCACTAATCTATCACTTTAGCTTGACTTTGTATTTGCCTTTAGTGTCCCTTTAAAAAATGAAATGAACGGTACGTGGAGAAGCTCATGCAATGCATCTGCATTTTCGCGTCTATATGGTTGCTTATGTGGTGGTGGTCTGAGATAGCCGGCATGTCAGCTAGTTGGCTGGCTGGACAGAGATCCCGTGCGGAGCGTCGCAGGAAGGGTTGTTTTGTAAACGGCAGTTTGACGTTCCTTGACGTTGCGCTGGTCCACTATTGCAGAGATTTTCCGCCATAATTTGCGGTGCGACGAGCCACGCGAAATATACTAGTGAGTGACCATAGGCAATCACGGCTGATATGTATGTGTATCGCAGCATTTCCACCGTCGTTTGGGTCCATGTAAATCTTTCGTTCATAATTCGTGCTCATGGCGTTTGCATCGCTCTCGGGTGGTGTTGGCATTTTTGTTTTGGACCATCATTTATTTTGGAAGACGCGTTTATTTCAAATAATATTAGTTGCACATCGCAAATCTTCTGCGACATTCTGCCCTTTTCACTGCTGCATTCGCATTGTAATCAAAATTTATTAACGTTCGCATCACCGGAGCTTATGCCTACGGCGGCTTTATACCTTACACACACACACACATATATATATATATATATATATATATATATATATATATATATATATATATATATAAAATGTGCCTGTGGAAAAGTTACATCCCCATGAGTAAACTAAAGGTAGTGACATTCCTCTTCTCCTGGCCTCAACTTCTCGCCGCACGTGCCCTCCCTCAGCGCTCGCGCCCTCGCAAATTGCTCTTTTTGATCGCGGCGAGTGCGCTGCGCTGCAAGCTAATCGTCGCGATCGCAGGATCCATGATCACCGCGATGAAGAGCAACTGTCATGGCGCCGGCGCAAATAAAAGAAAAAAGAAACTAAAAGGCGTGGTCGGCAGCGCGCGGACTCTTGCGCGCTTGTTTTCGTGGACACGGCGCGAGTGATACCACGTGACTCTGCTCCACCAACAGGCAGGCGCGGATGAGCCCCGGACCTCATCAACTGCCGTTGCTTACCGGCTCGGGCGACGAGATAAAAGCACGCCACTACCTTTAATTTTATTCAGGCGGATTATCATTACTCAGTGCGAGTAAGCAGCGAAGTGAACGAGAGATGGCAGCGCCGGCGCACGCTTTGAGCTAGATGCTTTATCTTTATTGAGAAGGAAAAAAGTTTCACTTTATCAAGAACGTTAGGTTCACTGCCTCCATTTCAGTTTTTGGTGGCTATGGTGGTGGTGGTGGTGTAGTAGTAGGCAGGGTTAGCTTGGCATGCTTGGCCGGCAAGTGTTCCGCCTGAGCATCTCATACACCTTTAGGGAGCGTGTGTTACCAGAGTTTGCCCAACTCCGTGTCTCGAATAAAGGCACGCAACATTCGTAGCACTCTCATCCTGATTTCTGCAGACCCTGCAGGGAACACTACATCTTCATAGCTCGCGTATGTCAGACATTTCTTTAGCGTAATGTGAAGCAGCGCCTTTCTTTCCTGGTCAAATTTCGGGCATAACCAGATAATGTGTTCCACATCACCGATGTTCCCACATAAAGCAAAAAGTAGGGAATAAGACCGTCCAGTCTTGAATAACCAAGCATGCGTGTAAGCGGAGATGGTTCTAATGAGATACAGCAGGGAAGTGTCTTCGCGAATAAGTCTTTTGCCACGCATGCTTGATGTGGAGTTCAGTGGAGCGCTCATCAGTGATTTCGGATTGCGTCCTTAAACTTCTGCAAGTTCTTTGTAGCTCTCAATTTTGGTGAAGATAGCGGTTCGCGTGAAGAGCGTCAGTTTTCTCGTCATTTTCAATTCCGACATTTGATGGTATCCACTGAAATTTCACTTTGATCCCCTGCTCCTAAGGTGTTTAGGGAGCATCAGAGATTGCCTAGGCAGGCTCTCCTGACGCCGGCCACGATATAATCGTTCAAGCGCAGACATGTAAGCACGGCAACCCCTCTGTGTAGACTTGCCAGTGGTTTCGATACGTTCTACTCAAGTGATCCAGCACAAGAAATTTTGCTTCAGCCGTTGGAATGATGCGTTTCGCTGGAAGTTGCGGTACTCTGACGCTGCAGGTAACACGAGTCTGGACGACTCCGTTTGGGCCATTAAAAACCTAACAGTTGGACGGTGTTCAGTGCCACGTGAAAGTGGAAGCGAGTTCTTGCTCGCAGTCGGCGGAGAAGCGCCTTGTGGAGTCAAGAAGACGCCAAGATGAGTCAGCAAGACTTGGGATGCCAGTAGACGTTTTCATCCGGGAGATCGAGAACCTTCTCTCTGGACTTTGCTGAGGGAGTACAAAGGCACGCGCAGCAGCTTCTGCAATGCTATTGCGCGGAGATTCACACGCAATTAGCCCAGCCCTGTTGCCGTCATGGCGACGCCCAGTGTGTTCTAGTTGAAAACGTACACTGGGGGAGCGGAGGAGATTCAGCCTCGTTTGTGACCTCCTCAATTGTTTGAAGCCGCCTGGGGAATACCGATCGCCAAACGAGTTCCCTTTATGCACTGCCTCCAAGAGCTCGAATTAGCTCTTTGATGGTGATGTCAACGGCTGCTGGTAGAGAATGCCGCTTGTTACCAGTGCAGCATTCAGTTTCAGCATCGACATGGAATGGTTACTCCAACGTACACCTGTCCTTCGACGAACTGCGTTGAGCCTTTGAAGTGATGCAGCCACAACACCTTCAACCGCACGTCGCCAGAATAGCTTGTTGTGAATGGTGACGGCTAGGATCCGAACGCTAGTTGCGCGGCGAATTGGGTGACTTCTAATATTGAGCGTCAAGCGCGTTCACTTCCATCTCACTCCCGGAAGAAGTATGAAGGCTGATGTTTCTGCTGACAAGGTGAGGCCAAGCACCGATAAGTGTGCGTTCGATTATGGAGATTGCGCCCTGGGCTATCCATGCCATACGTTTGTGTTGGTACCCCGAGGTCCAAATGCAAATGTCATCAGCGTAAATTACATATTAACTGAAGTCATACCTTTTGTTAATGCCTCAACAAGGCTGCCCATGGCAATGGTAAAAAGCTAGGGCCATAGGGCACGTCCTTGAGATACGCCGAGAAAAATGCATGGCTCTTGACTCATTGTATTTCCCAGCTTAACCCTGATACAGCGATCTCTGAGAAATCCATGTACGAACCGAAGAGTGCTTCCCGAGATGTCCATGGCTTGGAAACCATTGATGATGCCTGTCTGAAGCACACAGTCATATATGATTTGACAACGTGCATGAAGACGGCGAATGTCGTAAGGTCATCGGCTAGGTAGCGATCGATGTGGCTCAGTAAGTCCATGACACTTTCCTGAGCGCCCAGCCATTGATGAGATGCAGTCATACTCGGCAGGAGTTTCCTTTCTTTCTCCATATGCCAAGTTAAACTTGCACATTCTATAGCCTTTCCATCAACTTCGACACACATGATGTAGCGATACTCGCCGATATGAGGCTAGGTTATGAAAGCGAATCGGGACTAATCGCTCCATTTTGTACACACCGCACCGAAAACAGCGGAGTGTCCAAAATGGAGCCCCGTGTATGTGACGTGGCGAATGATGCGTGCAGTTCGCTCGGCGGCATCCAGAAGGCATCTCAGTGGAGTACGTTCAGTCTGCACCTAATCTCTCGGACATGTTAGGACATTGAAAGTATGTCGAAAATCGTTCTCGTCCGCTGTCAAGTTTGGCGAAGGTACCATAAGGCAACGGCAGCTCATTAGAATGCTGAATGTATGAACGGAACGTTGCCATGCAGTCAGTCGTAGTGCATAGACGCAACTTCTGTCACGCAAAACTGAAAGTTGGGCTACTTGGTGCTGAATCATACTGTGGGCTGCGCGAGAAACACACAGTCAGTAAAGGAAGGCGCGGTGCTTTCCTTTCTTTTCTTTGTCTTTCTCACGCAACCGATATAAAGTACGATTTTGTTACGCAAACAAAAGATATGCAGATTGTTCTGTTTTGTCCGAAAGAGCGGCTACACACTTGCCTCTCGACTACTATTTGACATAACCACTCATGAGGCTATATTACGTCGCTCACGGCAGTGTGTAGTCGTTTTTATGCATGTCCTTGTCTTTTCAGCTGTAATTGGGATCTCGTTAAATTGTGAGGTTCGACGTCCCGAAATCGCACAGTGAGTTATGAGTGACGCCGTAGCGAAGGGGGTCGAGTTAATTTCGCCCGCTTTTGGTTCTTTAACGTGCAACCAGGGCACGGTACACCAATGTTTTTTGCATTCCGCTCCCATCAGAATGCGGCCGCCGCGGCCTGGATCGAACCCGAGACCTCGTGCTCAGCTGCCACAGCCACTGATCCAGCGCTACAGGTGTCCGTGTTATTGCTATTGCAATAAAAATGACGCATACTTGCGGCGTTTAGAATCAGCGACGCAACGTGTTATGATATTTGTGTCCGCCTTCTTTAAGCTCTTGCATTATATCGTCGCTCATTCTACGACAACCTAAATGCTCCTGTAATAGTATGAGGAAAACTAACCTTGAACATCTAATAATCCAGGTTAACACAATTTACGCGATGGTAAGTTCCTTCACGCGACGATTTTGTTCTCTTCGGATCCACTTCACGACGTAATTAACGGGCGAGTTATATGACCCGTGCTTGTCATAGCAAACCTCCACACGGAATCTTTACAAATTCACAAGTGTTAAAAACAGTAGCGATGAGACTACAATTCAAGGCAGCCAAGTTGAACGTTTCTGTTTCTTTTTTACTTTTTTCCTGGCAAATTTTGGTAGGAATTTTTTTGCTCTTGCGCCGTGATCAAGGAGCGACAGAGATAAAGAAAAAAAAAAGGATGTAAAATAAATTAATCGAAATAGCTCTCGGTCCCATACCCTTCATAGAGTGAGGCAAAAATGAGGCAGCGAAAAGTAACAAAAATTCTAAAGAACATGAGGGCTCAGTAGGCACATACGGGCACAAAAACCACCGAGTGACAAAACAGCACGCGCGCACCGACACCTCGCCACTCGTCAGCTCCCAGGTTGTTCAAATCACTGTTGTACTTTCTCGGGCCAAGTGGTCTACGTGAATGTGTAGCTTCGCTATACACGGTGCGCAGCGATCGAAATGCATCACCTATCCTGACAAAAAAATGCCCAAATGACAAGACTTGAGAAAGACGAAGTCAAGTTTGTTGCGCTGACTGCAGCACACGCAGCCAATAGGTGGAATTCGCGATGCCACATGCGACTGCTTTTCACGAGACGCGAGCTGAAAGTGCTCTCGAAGGTACTCAAAATAAATAAAACATTCTGGTATTTTACGTAACAAAACCACGATCTCATTATGAAACACGCAGTAGTGGGGACTCCGGAATAATTCTGACCATCTGGCGTTCTTTAACACGCACATAAAACTAAGTCTCTCTCTAATGGGCGAGAAAACAAAAATGCGACAATAGCATGTTCCCATGGTAACGGACTGTGTACCACGGCTATTGCCATCCTTATAGGCACTGCGTCTAGAAGCACTTTTACGCCGTAGCCGCTTCGATCAACCCTTATCAAAGAAGCCCCCAATGTATAGTCTGAGTCGGCGCACTTAACGATTCCAATTACATACTACATTAAATAAATAAATAAATAAATAAATAAATAAATAAATAAATAAATAAAAGTTTCGAACGTTCTTTTTCTTCTTCTATTACGTCGGTATGCTATCGGTATTGATTGTCGTCTTCTCATCTTTACGAATCAAAATTTTCGCGCATGCCAATTCGCAACGTTCTCTGCATGGTGACGCAATTATTACGTTTTAAGTTATGCTTGCCTTCACCGAATTTTCAGTGATTGCATTGAAATGGGCCGCCTATAAAGCAGCAGATATAAATGCGGCGAGCCGTCTTTCTGGGTGCCGTTTCATAGCACTCACCGTTCACGTATCCCTCAAACCGATAAAGACTTCTTTCGAGAGGCTTTCAGGAAAACACAGAAATAGAGAAAGAAGATGCCAGGCACATCACGTGTTACAAGACACGCGTTTGTTTTCAGGCGCCAACAGTGTTGTGTCGCCAAATTCAGTCGATGCGACGGGTCGGCACTGTGGCGACGAGCGTAAATACGCAGATGCAACCATTCGACGCTGCCAGCAATCGAAAGAACGAACACTCCCTCCCCCCCCCCCCCCCCCCCGCCCCCTCCCAATGGCCCACCAGACTTCAATCCTATGTGCGCACTTTGTACACGCCATGATCGTTAGAGCATAGGCTATAGTGACCGCGAACTCGATTCCGTCCGGCACTGCTTGAACGAAAGAGAGAGAGAGAGAATCGCAAGAAGCCAACGCCGAGTCAGCTCGCATCAACAAACGCGTGCAGTGACGCATCGCCACGTGTTTGCCGCACTGTTTAGTTGGCATTGCGTACGGCGTAGGGTAAAAGACTACGCAAGGACGGAGAGGAATGTTTGGCGCCGCGAACTGTTTTGGATCGTTAGCTTTGTGCGCCTCGAAAAGCGCATCTGGTGGTTTGTGAGTGCAGCCAGGACGCCGTAAGTCTTTCGTGTCGCACGACTTCTGGTACGGTACGGTGACAGTCTGTCACGCACCGTCAAAGGGAGAAGAAAGCTCCGCCGAGGCAAACTCCCGCTGGACCCAATCACCGTCACTGGAATCGCGTTGTCGCATTTCCTGCTTCAATCCCGTTTCACCCTACCCTATTCATTTTTTTTCCTCGTCGGAAGATATAAACCGCAGCCGGAAAGCAACATCTCTTTTTATTTCACGAAAATATATGCAGCTCGAACGTTACGTTCCGCCATTAAGCTCATAGCTTGGTAACCATTGCAAATACTTTTCAAACCAACCTGTCATGTTCACTATACTTTCCGTGCACGACGCTGCAATGAAAAGTCTGCACTGGCGGTATCCAATATTCGGAAAATAGGTTACTTCCTTGTATGAGTCAAGCTGACGAGTTTCTGCATGAAAAACCGTCTTTGGATGTTACCTCAAGCTTGCCAAAGTGGTTTTCAAAGCCGAATTTTATACAGTAACATTCTTTTTGGGGTGTCTCACGTGCCCTAACAAAAAATATAAAGGTTGCGTGCTCGTTTCCGTCCAAGTTAAAATAAAGGAGCCCCAATGACGTTTTAGGTTCAAGTTAAGGTTCACTTGCAAAAATTAAATTCAGAATTCAACTGGCCGACGAAGGCATATAAGATTAAGAGAACGCTTGCGATTTCAGACACGTTTCGACAGACTTCGCTCACACCACTTTACTTATTGTTCGTGTCAATGCTATCATTATGAGTCTCTTTTTATGTACACTACAGGTCGGATGCCTCTGTCATCTATTCCCAACTACCACTGCCTTGCGTGGGCCGATCTCTAACCTATGCCTGCAAAATTCCTTATCTTCAGAAAACCACCCAATGCTCGACCGTCCTCATTCCCATTAAGCGCAATCTTCTAATCTGCGGTGGACCATCTCGGTTACTTGATCAAAGCACTCTACGTGACCCGTACACTCCCGATTCTCACGCCTAATATCGACTAGAAAAGCGGCTATACACGCTGCTCTGTAATCCACACATATACGACCTCCTGTTTTTGAACGTCGCATGTTATATTTTCCATTGATTCACTCATTACACAATACCCAGCGTAAGTTTCCTCGTTGTCCTCTAATCTTCAGCCCCGTAGGGTTAGTAACACACTGATGATGTACTTCTCTTTTCAAGAATAACCGCAAGCTGCCGTTCATGACCTGGGAGTGCTTGCTATACACGTTCGAACCTATAATTATCTCATGGAAGTGATAAACGTAGTGCTTGATAAACTGGACAATCACCTACTATCACAGCAGAAAGTTCCAGGACATTGCTCTCAAAGTAACTCCTCGCAGAAAGCTATATATGGGCTGCTTAAGTTCCCAATATCTACGGGCCTACATAATAAACTGACAACACCGCCTGCTACCAGATAGACAAATAGACAAATATTTTATTTTGTACTCTGAAAGTACAGAACAAGGGGGCTGAGAAAAAGAAGCTGCTCAGTAGGCAACTTGGCAAAGGTCTCACCCCAGGATAACAAAATTACATTGGATTGTGTGCGCAGTTTACTGAGTTTATGTTCCTCTTTTTTTCTCTATCTCTCAATTTACTACTTCGCTCCGCGCAGGGTGCAGGGCAGCCCACCAGAACTACCTCTGATTAACCTCCATGACTTCCCATACATCATATCTCAATCTCTCTCCTTCTCATAATCTGCCTCTCCTGTGACTACCTCGCCTAGGTAAACGTACTCCTGCACAATGTTAAGAGGTTGAATACCAATTACTCTTGATTGATAGCCAGTGGTGGTGGTGGTGGTGAATTGTAGCAACAGGCGGGTTTAGCCTGGCGAAAAAGGCCGGCAATTGCTCCGCCCGAGCGTCTCGCACAATACCGCTGAAGGGTTTCACCATATGTCCATCAAACCAGTCTCTCTTAAGAATTCGATGAGGAGACGTGAAGTTTCTTTGCGGGCTATAACTGATCCCTCGGGAAATATAAGGTGTTGCAGGCGCGCATGCGGAAGGTCCTTGTTTTGCAGATTCTTCAGGAGAGTTTCTCTTTCATCTTGGAATTGCTGGCAGGACCACAAAAAGTGCTCAATGTCTCCTGTCTCGTTGCATGCCGTACAGTTCGGAGAATTGATTCGCCCCGTTTTAAATAACCAGGCCGGTGTATTAGCAGATCCTGTCCTTATTCGATATAGAAGTGTGGCTTCCTCTCGGTGCAATCTCTTGGTTACGCAGGGCATATGTGGTGGAGCCCAAAGCGACGCAAAGTGATTTCGAATGTCAGATTTTTGCCTTTGAGTCCGTAAGGACAGCCACATTTTGCGGAGGCAAAGTCTTTAATTTGCGCAGAGCAGAAGCTATTGCTACGCCTTCCACAACTGTCGACGAGGCTATGCAGTCCAGACGGCCAGACCACGTATATCTTAGAGAGGGAATGTAGAATGCAGCTGCACAGCGGTCTTCGTCTGCCTTGACAGAGCCATCAGTGTATACTTGTAGGTGATTCGGGTAAGTCGTGCTCAGGTGTTCCAGGACTAATGACTTGGCTTCTGCAGATGGAATGCAGCTCTTTGATTGCAATCGTGGTACACTTAAGTTGCATGTGATGTCCTCGAATGTCCAGGGTGGTTCTACCCTTTCTCTCTGTCTCGAGCAGCGCAATCCTAATACGCGAAGCGTGTTCACTGCTGCATAAAAATGTGAGCGCGGCCTGTTACCCATACGTCGTAAGAGGGCTCTACCGGGCGTAGACTCACTCAATCGTAGTAGCTGGATCATCAGAGCCTGGGAAGCCTCAAGTCGTAGAGGGCGTGACTCAGCTTCGTAGAGCACTTTCTTGTTTGACGCTGGCTGAGGGACTCCAAGGCAAAGCCGGATACCTTTTCTGTGGATGGCTTCTAAGCGCTCGTATTGGCTGTCTGAGGGTGACATCATCGGTAGCTGATACAGGATTCGACTGGTAACCAACGCTCTATGTAGCCGTAGCATCGACGTCGGGTGGTTGCCCCAGCGTATGCCAGCGACTCGCTTGAGCACATGTAGCCTGGGTGACGATGACGCCACAACGTGGTCAACACCGCGGCGCCAGAGTAGCCTGTGGTCTAAGGTAACGCCCAGAAATCGGACGTTGGTGACTTGTCGAATCTGGTATCCGTCCAAATTCAGCGTCAAGCGTGTAGATTTTCTTTTCACTCCAGGAAATTGTACGAATGATGATTTCTCTGCTGGTAGTGATAATCCAATCGTTGCCAAGTGGCCCTGAATGGCTTTTACTGCTCCTTGGGCTATTCGTGCGAGGCGGCGATGCTGGTAGCCGGAGACCCATATGCCATATGATAGCCAGTGCATTACCCAAGTTCTTGTTTTTTCATGTCGATCCTCAGACCTACACTTACACTTTGCGGCTTAGAGTCCTGGACCATTTGTTACAAGTTGCAGAATTTCTCAATTCCATCAGCAAACAGCAGGCTACATAGTTCACGTTGATCCTCAGCCGCAATCCTTCCAAATCCAGCCTATTGAATACTTCTTGCATGCATGGACGAAACAACATCAGAAAGATTTTGTCTCCTTGCCTATCATTCTTCTGGAGCGGTATTTTTCCTCTTTCCACGAAAAAAACACAGCGACTTGTGTCAACGTATATGTAAGAAACGATTTCACCATGTTTACGCCCCCGAACTCGCAGGAAAATGTTTTAGAAGCGGTATTGCAGCTACGAATCTGAGAGTACTACAACAGCTGGCAAAATAGAGAAATGCTGCCCGGCTTCCAATTCCCATATCTGCTCCCTTCGAAAATGCAACAAGAGGACCACGCAAAATATCAAGGAATGCAGATTCCGAAGAATATATCGATGGCACTGCCCGTTTCAGTCATGACAAGGACGCCGCATCCACCAACGGATCAAGTTCACGGGGTGTATGGTCGATATGGGGTCCATCTAATACAGGCGAGCCATCTACATCTACAATCTACAAGATGAAATATTCCCACGACAACTAAAATACATCTATAAAATGAACCTGCAGCTTCCTTCAGCTAAACGGCTTATTTTGCGGTCGAAAGATTTACAAACACTTGCACCCTTTTGTCATGTTCTTCGCCAGAGTTTTGAGAGCTGCACATGTTGACCGCTAATAGTATCAGTCACCATCAGAATATGCGGCCGTTGTGTGTCCTGTCTTCTATAGGCTAATAGTCAAAACAATTCAAACGTCCAGTAATAATCAACGTTAAATCAACTGTACCTGAGCGAGGACGTGTTCGTGTGAATTACGCGAGAGTGGTAGGGTACATCACCCATCCCACCATTCGCCACTCCCCCTCCATTTTTTTTTCTTTCTAGGTTCTCTCAGGCAAGTTTGTTTTGCACATTTTTGCAACGAGAACGAGAATCGGGTTCCGTTTCATATGCAAAAGCAAAAAAAAAAGTAGGCTACGACGTGCGCTGCTCAAGCGTTCAACAGTTGTGAAAAAGAAATCCACCGACGATTATAACATTCCTTAATGCGAAATTTTAGCGCAGCTCCATACGTGTTTTCATTTCGCGATATACTGGCTGGCGCGGATAATCTGTTTCGTGCGACACGTTGCAAACGGAGCGAAGTGTGGCGCGACTGCCTCGCTAATCGGGAGATCGCGAGAGGCTGCGCGTGGTTAACGCGTGGGCGCGATTCACAGCAGCCGCCGCAGACAGACCTCCGCTCATGCAGCGCTCTGTTTCCATACAGACGACGCGCGCTACTCTGGCGCCATCTCATAGCCATCGTCGCTGCCACAGAGCCCGTCTTGCACGCCACTTCGCTTTTCTTCTCACGCCTTCGCCATACCCTCCTGCTCCGGTTTACTCTTAGCGCTCTTTTCGCTATTGCCGTCTTTCATCCGCGCTCCGCGTTCGCTCTTTCATCCTTCGCTGTGTTCGTTCGCTCGGTTACTAGGACGCCGCGGGACGACGCCGATACTCGCCGCAATAAGGGGCGCCTAGAGCTGCGCTCTAAAATGCAACTACCGGCCGTGGTGGCGTAGTGGCTTCGGCATGCGCTGCTAAGTCCGAGGGCACGGGATCTAATCCCCGCCGCGGCGGCCGCAATTCGATGGTGGCGAAATGCAAAAACATCAGTACACCGTGCATTGGGTGCACGTTAAAGAACCCCAGGTGGTCGAAATTAATCAGGAGTCTCCGCTACGGGGTGCCTCATAATCATATCGTGGTTTTGGCACGTAAAACCCAGAATTTTCTTAATTCCACATTGCCGCTTTTTAGGAAGCCCATATTAATATCATAATAAATAGTTTTTCTTTTACTTCGAACGCTAAAAAAAGGGAAACAACGAAATTTACCAGAATTACGTCACTACAGATGAGTTATCTGCCCAGGCGGACATTGTTTGCAAGAAAAAGCAACGCAATTAATTCACTAATCAAAGTAATTACATTGATTAACTTTTGACGGGACAACTTTACAGAGCACATTTACATGGGAAATTGAAGGGAATCGCAATCAAACTCTACGTTCCGTGGCTCTACATTTCAATATGGCCATAACGAATGGCCAAATGGCGAAATAACTGGCTTGAAATTATTCGCCCAGTTTTCCCTATTACGCAAGTGGCACTTCCCGAAGCGCTGCTCGCCGTCAAACCTCTCTGTGACGTAGATGGGTGGCGCCACATAAAAGCATGCCGTGGCGCTTCCTTCTTTACACGAGCTGATGCCGAGTGGCGCTTTGCCCAGCTCCCGACCGAACGCATCGTCAGTTCGGCGGCGAGTCTGAGCGATTTTAACGCACAACATGGCAAAACTTCATTTTACACCGACCAACAAGGTCACAGAAGTGTTGAACCGCGAACCAGGCTTCGTGGCTACAGTGTGTAAAGGCATGAATTTATCAGATAACTTGACATCAGTTATTAGTGTCTACATTACCATATTGAAGTGTAGAAATATAGAACTATATAGGAGTTTATGACGATTACCTTGAACTTTCCAACATGAACATGAGCTGTAATATCTGTAATTAAATTTTTGATTAGGTATAAGTATATTAGTGAATGAACTGCTTTGACTATTATTTCAAATGGTATTCGCCTTGGTGGATAATTCCTCTGTAGTGACGCAATTCAAGTAAATTTTGCAGGCTTTCTAAAAAAGGCGTTCGAAGTAAAAGGCCGAAAACCGAAGCATCGACCGCGATAACAGATTATTAGACAACTACATGAAGTAAGGTTTGTAGTTTTATCGGTGACCTAAATTGCAGTAAACATTTGCTTACTAATTAAATTAACAAGCATGCTGTCCCGCGTGCACACGCAAGCATGAACAGATAGCACTCGATGACCGCTAGCACTTGCTGTCACAACGCTGGCATGATGAAAAGCACCGGAATAGGGGAACCAACACTTCTTCGTGCAGCCTGTCACGTCAGCAGGGGTGCTATAAAGTAAAGCTATTCCAATTCTGCAATCAGCACACCGCAATTGGTCGAAAACTTTTTGGACCACCCCCACTTCACCTGTCTGTCATGCGACGTCACGAAAACCGCGATAGCTCCCCATCTGATATGACGTGTACACACTGATTATGCACAATTTGACCGAACCAAACAAAAATAGTTATTTCTGATTCGACGCCTTTTCGCCATTAGCCCTCAGCTATTCGTCAAAAGTTTTCGGGCTGCATCCACTTCACCTGCCTGTCACGGGACGTCACAAAACCGCAAAAACTTACTGCGTCAAAGTTACGTGTACACGTTAAAGATGCATATGCCGAACAAAAATGAATTTTCTACTGGATAGCCGCAGGCTGCCCCGTTCCGAAAGGAATAAGAGATGGCTGCCGCCGATCGCTCCGGCACTGGCTACTCGCCCCTGCCGGAGAGCATGGGTTTATTAGCGTGTGATAAAACTTTTTGCGTAGCCGTGTAACGTTTTCGAGAACTTTCGGCACGTATACGACTTCGTTCTGCCAACTCTTCTTTGCTGAGGATCCGTTTTAGCGTCATTCTTAAGCTTTCATTGCATGCCGCCGCGATTTTCGACCAGCCACCGCAAGCTAAGTAAGAGAAAGCGGACCAATCGCAGACGCCAGCGCCACCCTGTTCATCCGGTTATCGATTTTCAGTGTAGTGGCTCGGCCCCATCGAATCCCTCTCCACTTGAGCATGCTCCTCGCCTCTTGTGAGCCAATTACATAAGACAAGCCGCTCAGTGAAGGCAATGTTATTCGTTTTTCAAGCAAACAAGAGTGACCTATGAACGAGGAGAGCGTTTGATTGTTCTGTTCGGACAACCCTGCGGGTGACCGCCCGATGCTTGCGCTGGCGGTTACGCAAATTTGACGCCAGGAGATTGGAATAAAAACATATTGGAATAGTTTTACCTTATACGGCCCCAGATATCCGAAACTTGAGATTATGCGACTTCCAACAATAGGCATGCGGGAAGACAGCGCACATGAAGCGATCGGCCATCTCAGCTCGCTACGACTTTGCACCCGCCGCAGATTACTTCTAAAGCAGAGCGGACAACCATGCGCAGCCGCGGCTGGGTTAGGGAAGTGACAAGCGCTTGATCATGTTACCGTGTCCGCAGCCCTACCCCCCTAGCCTTGCGCGCGCTTCTTGAACGCGTGGGAGGACGGCACGCATCAAGCCGCCATCATTCTCAGCTCACCTTCGCACGCATTCGTTCGCACCCACAGCATACAGCTTGCGGGGCGTGACATGATCTTATCACATTTGAACATTATACGGGACCGAGCTCACGCGACGACGACAACTAAAATACGCGTGGTGAGTCCGTATAATTGCTAATGTAATAAATACCGTATAGAGCTCTTAGCAAAGTCGTTCCAGAGAAAGGGCTTTCTATGATGCGACTTTCTTTGTCTATAAAGCATTACCATCATTCAGAAAGACTACTATGTATAAGGTGACCTTGCTCCGCCTGCAAGTGCAGTGAATGAATGTGAACGCAAACTCGCACATTTCGGCAGCGATCGCACTAAAAAAACTAGCTACTCTCTGCTGTACGGCGAAAGCGTGTCCAAAAGGAAACGCACAGTGACGAACAGAAAGTAGGTTGCGCAGTGAAAAAGCTTTGATTAATAGCTGAACAGCATTCCTGGCATCGTTAAGCGCGGGTAAAAATTATGTCGTAAAAGCTGCACTGCTGGGGCCCTATAACGTAAAACTGTTCCAACCTGTTTTTATTCCACTCTCCTGCCGTCAAACTTACGTAACCTCCGACGCAAGCATCGGGCGCTACCCGCAGCGTTGTTTGTAAAAACCAATCAAATGAGGTCCTCGTTTATAGGAGGACACTTATTGTACTTTCAAAGCAAGGAGCATTGTCTAGATTGAGCAGTTTTTGTTATCTAATTGGCTGACACGAGGCGAGGAGCACGCTCAAGTGGATAGGGTTTCGATGGGGCCGAGCCAGCACAGTGAAAGCAGATAACGGCAGCGTGCAACGGAAGGTTAAGAATGCCGCTAAAACGGATCCTCAGCAAAGAAGAGTTGGCAGAGTGATGATGCATTCGTGCCGAAAGGGCTCGATAACGTTTTACTGCCAGGTAAAAATGTTTATTATACGCAAATAAACCATGTTCACCGGCAGGTACGAGTAGCTAGTGCCTGAGCGATCGGCGGGCAGCCATCTTCTATTCCTTTTGGAACGGGGCACTGCACCGCTATTCAGAAAAAAAAAATCAGTTATTTTTTTCGGCATATTATTCCGCCTTTAACGCGTACACGTCACTTTGACACGGTGAGTTTTCGCGGTTTTGTGACGTCGCGTGACAGGCAGGTGATGTGGGTGCAGCTGAAACATTTTGACCAGTGGCAGAGGGTTAATGGCGAAACGGTGTCGAATCAGAAATAATTGTTTCTTTCGTTTGATATAATCACGCATAATCAGTGTGCACATATCATATCAAATGGGGCGTTTTCGCCGTTTTCGCGACGTCGCGTGACAGACAGGCGAAGTGGGGGTGGTGCGAAAATGTTTTGACCAATCGTGGAGGGCTGATTGCGGAGTTGGAATAGAAAAGTTTGGAATCGCTTTACTCTATAGCGCTCCTGTAGTGACAGCTCAATTGTCTGTTCTGTTCCTGGCAACTGAGCACTCGCTGCGCTAGTCTCGTCTTTCCAGTGTTGCAAGAGAAAATGATTTGAGATATCGAAAGCGCGAAACTCGCGATAAGGAAGCGACAGTGACTTGGAAATATACGATAATAATTAACATGGTGTTGCCAGGGCATGACTCCAGACTGTGACTTAGAGATGATAGTAAGATTGCAGGAAGCATCGCGGGGAGTAACATTGCAAGAGACAAAAAAAAAATTCAATTGTTTGTTGCACGAAGCATATTCACAAAACTTTTCTTACGTAAGTGCCATTCGCAACTGGCCGTCACCGTTGCGGTCGTCTAGCTATCGCATCAACCACGCTCAGAAGTGAGAGGCGTTCGAACGCCGGCCAATCAGTAAACGCTCTTACGTAAGATAAGTTTTGTGGATATGGACACTGGGGACACATTCACAAAACATTTTGTTCGTAAGTACCTTTTGTAATTGGCCGGCCACCTTCGCTAATGTTACATCCTACATTATGATTGGCTGAAACCTGCTCTAACAAAGCTTTAGCGCATAAGAACAATTTCGTTATTACGGGCCCACATATCTATAAACTGCAAGATACTATCTGGCGCTTCCTCCAGCCTGTACCTTCCGCGTCGCTGTTTGAGAAGGAGAGTGCGCTTTCATTTGCAAATGAAAAGCTCATGCGGAACCACTGACCGAGAGTTCCATCCCGAGCTTCTGTTTGTCGGTTGCTCACGCGAGCGGTATATGCAGTCCTTGCTCTCACCGTTCAGGTCTTCTTCGTCGTGAGCGCTATGCATATATGCGGACAAGGCCACTGGCGTATAGTATAAGCATGCAGTCTAAGCCGATGAGGGCAAGGAAGAACCAACGTCAGGGGCAAGGGCGGTGAAGGGAGCGAGCATAAGAAGCGCACATGGAGAATACTGCGCTTTGAGAAATCCACGATTTTAGAAGCCCGAAGGGGACGTTTAATTTGACACACACACAAAAACACACACGCACACGCACACGCACACGCACGCACGCACGCACGCACGCACGCACACACACACACACACACACACACACACACACACACACACACACACACACACACACACACACACACACACACACACACACACACACGCACGCACGCACGCGCACGCACGCACGCACACGCACACGCACACGCGCACACACACACACACACACACACACACACACACACGCACGCACGCACGCACATGAGCTTTCGTTCGATATTGCCACTTCCTAGCACACTCTGCTTTCGTCGATGTTTCATTAGAAAGTGGAATGAACTTCAAGACCGAAAACATGGCATAGGTTCGATCTGTTTGACCTGTGTGTTCCATGAAACACGGCGTGTGCGATGAGCTACAACCGCACACTATCGAGCGGTCATTGCTTTTAAGCCCAATTTCAAGATGTGGGTGGCCAACAAAGCCAGAAGTTTTTCAAGATTCACGTCCCTTTGACAGCTACACGAATGCTTTCGTTGTTTACGGTGCTGTCAATATTGCCTTCTTCGTCTCACTGCTCGTATATCTGCACTCAAGCAACATCTGTATATGATGTGGTATGTATTTCAGAACAAATATCTGCGTGAAAGAAAAACCACTTCGTCTACTAGAAAATCTAACGCATACGAACTAAATCTGGTACAGAGGTTTTTGAACTTATATTGACGCTCATTCAATCAAACCACCATTAAGTTCTCTGACGGTGTCGATATGGCTCCGCAAATTTCTGCTAGCCTAGATGAGATGTCCCGAATTCTGAACTGTTCATTCTTGGCGGGTTGCCGTCGATAATGATTTTCGAGCGTGATCAGCCAATAATAAGCTGGTTTTACGAGTGGAAAGCTTTGAAAATTTAGCCCTGGACCCGTATTAAAAACAAAAATGGTTTACGCTAGAACTGTTCTTAAAAGAAAATGAGGGTCAATCGTCATTGCCGGACATAGTATTTAAAAAGTCAACCAAACAATGGCAAACAGCACCTACGAATGAAAGTTTAGCGAATCCGACCCCTGTTTTTTTTTCCTGCCTTCGCCTTTGAATCGCCAGATTATCATTTATTTTGCTGCTCTTTAACCAACTGCTTCTATTTTGATTCTACAATTATGACCCATGTTAATTATTGTGTGCTACATAGATTGATTATAAGAACAGTACTGCGCTTTGGACATACTGGGCTATTTCCAAGCATCAACAGCGCCCCATTTAAGTTCAACCTGGCAATAAAAAAGAACATGATCTTCCTAATCGTTGCGATATCGAGAGGATCCTCCGCCTATACCGGACCCCAGCGTTAGCTTCTAGGTTGGAGCAATAGGTACACGTTTATGCACGAAATACGTAATCTGGTGAAGATTGGTGAAATCTGGTGAAGATTGTCTGTATCGGACTTATATCTGGCCTGATAGAGTTCTAGACCTTTCCTTATACCATAGAAAATGGCTCTTTTCCTTTTTGAATACCTTAGTAATGCATTTTTCTTTAGTATGATTACCACGGTTGCTAAAGAAAGGAGCAAATGGGAGCTAAGGAAAAGTGTCACATTGTGTTGTTGAGCGGAATAAGGGCGGAAAGAAACGGTGGAGACAGGATAGAGCATCTTTCCAGTGCCCATCGTTTCTTTCCGCCCTTATTCCGCTCAGCGAGACAACCTGATGCACCAACTTGCCCAACAGTCAGCGCTTCTGGAAGAAACGTATACTCTCGAAAAAGATATCAACAATGCGGTTAGGACAATATGCAACATTGTGAAAAAAGCAAAGTTAACTGAAAAGTGCAGCAAACATTTACAATGTTAAGCTGTCAGACGGCAAAAAATAAACTACGCGTAGAACGAAATTCTACTTTGTAGACCGCGTTCCAGAGGGCGCGGAAAGTCCGTAAGAGTGCCAGGAGCCTTGGAATTTCTCCACGGCGCTTGTGGATTGCCCGTGACTGACGTTCGGCGATCGTGACAAGGAAGGAGTTAAGGGCGCTCTAAAAAAAAACGAAGCGCTCATTGTACCGCGCGAATAGAGCGCTCAAGCGACTCCTTGTCTCCAACCGTTCAAAGTTCCGCAGAGGTTTGAGATTCCTGAGAACCCTAATTAGGCGTCGTGAAGACTTCTCGCGTGCATACCTAGCACTTGATATACATAATCTTAGCCGTGTAAGTACAGGCTATAGTCGAAGGGTCATACGAACAGCTTTAGCCATGATTGAGTCGCTATATGATTGAAATTGAACAATACAGTTGTGATGTCATCATGAAATATTTATTTTGTCGTGGCAAAAGGACTGTGCTACCTCTATGCTTGGATACCCTAGCCAAAAGGCTACGCAAATGATTTTACGTACTGAAGGTGCAAAGTCGACATTACTAGCTGAGCAGCCGCTACCTTCATACACTTCATCACTCTTACCGTGCCGATTGTTTTGGTGCGTAAGGAATCATAAGCACTACAGAAGAAGCATGGATGACGCGGTACAGCCTGTGAACGCAGGACGACACGGTTGTGTCGTCCTGTCCACGACTATTAATTTCATTTTCCTGTTAGGTGTGGCAATAGTGGCTCTAGGAAGATTTCGGGATTCATCATTAGCTTTATATTAAGAAAATCACCAAATTAAACAATAATTTCCGGATAACTATTATGCGCATAACAATGGAAAGAGAGGTTTAAGTCAGGAAGTTACGCCTCTTGCTACGTACTACCGCGATAAAAGTGCTCTCGTCCTCTGAAATCGAGGACTCTGTTAAAGCGCCGTCGTTCATAGCGACGCAGCTAAATAACTGAGCTCAGCGGCAGCGTTTCACCAGCACTGAAGCTTAGTGTGCGTAAACTTTGTACTCTAGCTTTATTGTAGGATAGGCTGGCTTTTGTATACGAGCGCAAGATTTGCGAGAAATGTGACTGGGTAATTGACAAACAACCATGTTAGACGACTAGAGGCACGATGCAAACAGAATACGCCAGAAACGCGGCAAAGCCATGAAGTGGTCTGACAAGATGAAAGTAAGCTGCCTGACAAGATGAAAGATAATAAATTTCATTATAATACAACCCTTAGTGAGGAGCTTGGTTGCCTGATACCTCGGTTCCCCTGAGTAGCCAACCGCGCTCGGCCTGGTTAACTTTCCTTCCTTTCCTTTATCGCTTCCCTCTCGCACGTTGAACTGAAGCGCCCATCGCTTTTTATCCAGACATGTGACATTGTAGGACAGTTCGCTTGAAGTAAGCTCGTTTCATTGCTAGAAAATTGGCCTAACCCGCTCAGACCGAAGCGCAGCCGTGTGCTTTCCCGTGCGCGCAGCTGACCCGCCAATCCACACTAATGCGCCAACGGTGCCACCACCTGCAGCTCTATCTAGCGGCGAGTTACATTTCTGCACTCGAACAAGTGCTGTTGATGTACATTATTACTTGTGTACTTTATTTCTCTTGCCCCGTGCCTTCATTTCTTTCCTCAGGATGATTGCAAAGCTTCAGAGCTGGAGAAGGCACGCGGGGCATATTGTGAAGATCCGGCCGGAAGATGTTCTTGCGACATCCCTCGTCGAAACACCTGTCTCCTTCTGTTTCTATACACCGAAAAATTTGAGGGGAGCGCGAATATCGGAAACTTTCGAATAACGAATCGCATGGTCACTTTTCGTAAGTGCGAATATTTTTCGAATACTTTTCAAATATTTCAAAACGTCAACTACACTGAAACAAAATATTGGAGAAAAAGTACGGTAAATTTTCACCCCTACGGCCACAGCATCGACATAAAACATGAGAACTTGGGTAGTGGAAAAGGCTACGTCACTTAGGTAGACATACTTTACAGGCTGTACAGCGATCATTAGCACTTTCTGAAGAGCCCATGAGCAGGCGAAGAAACTACTTGTTTGCTCCTAAAGCTGTACTTCTGCTTTGAATAAACAACGCTTCATTAGGTACAATGTAATGACAGAAACCTGGCAACTTTGAGAATACTAGGATGTGAGCGTCCCTTTACGCTAACTGTCGTAACGGCTAATTATTATTCGAAAACTACTCGAAAGGTATTCGATTCCATTCGATTCACTTCCGACACTATTCGATTCGTATTCGATTCGGTCTCAAAGATCAACATATTCGCACACCTCAAGAATTTGCGTGCGTGCGTCTTCGTAGCCATTTCGAAATGCATGTCACTTGATAGACCTCAGCGCTGCTTGCACATACTATAGCGATCTGTATGAGCTACAACGAGCGATCGCTTTGCCTCGCGCTTTCGCGTTGTAGCTCATACTGAGCGCGATCGTGCATTCACAGCACTGCGTCAAAACTACCGGACACCTATGCTACTGCCAAAAAAATCCTGGATCAGTGTACCAACTATAATATAAACTGCTGCACTGAGCGCAACGAGAACGTCTTCCGCAAATTCTTGCGAATGCAAACTCTTCGCGGCTTTCTCGCCGTAATCTCGTAGTAACTTCGCGGACGTACGTCGCACGCACGAGATTCGCACATTGGCACGTCATGCGACAGGTGGAAGAAGTAGCAGCGTTTGCTCCGAGCTAGGCAGTTCAAACACATTTTCTTTTGTAAACACCGCATATGGGAAAAGTTAGAACGGAGATCTCCAGCAGTCCAGTCACTGCCTTTCGCTCTTCATTCCTGACTGACGACCGCCTGTGGGGAAAACACACTGTGAGTTGCGCACAAGGTGACTGCTTGCTTTTTATTCCGTCGTGCATCAGCGTGGCTCAGTGACACTTGAGCTGCAGATGCACGTTCGTAGCCTTTCGTTTATTTTGGTCCTGGTTGTGAGAGGTGCATTATACCTTGAATGAAACTTGACAGAAAGATGTCATTTGAATATCCGGTGCAGCACGAGCATGTCAAAGGAGAAACATTACAACTCTGAATTAAAAGGGGAAAAAAAACTTGATTTGAGATGCTGTGAACGCTGGTCGCGAGTCAGAACGACGAAGGGTCGTTGCCATTACCCCAAGCCGCTGGCAGAGCCCGCTCCCCAAAGAGAGCAGGCTCTGCCTGCACTGCACATGCAGGGCTTACTTGATGGCCGGAGGAGGCGGCGGCGGCCTTCTGAGCTTGGCGTCCGCTTCGGGAGACCCCGGCAGGGCCAGCACGCTGGCGGGCCTCTGCGGTGCATTGCGTCGCGTCACAGAGCCATGTGCCTCGCGCCACGCGGCCCCGCCGCGACGGAAGCTGTTGTCGCGGGCGCGCCGCTTTACGCGCACGCTGTACGAGCGTAGCATGGTCCTTGGCAGTGGGTGGGGGCACGTGGCAGAAAGCGCGCGCGAGCGGCCGAGTCTCACGAGGCCATCGCTAAGGGCTCATCCGTCAGCTGTGCCACCACGGCCCTCGATTTTTCATGAGGCGTCCATGTCCCCCACCGAGAGCGTCGCGCGAGCGCCAGTGGCTAGCAGTCGGCACACCGGCGCGCTGGTCGAAGCAGTGGCGGGGCGCGCGGAGAGCGCGCGCGCGCGGGGCGCGCACGGCGCTCCGGTCGCGTTCCCGATGCGACTGCGCACTGGAAGCGCGCGCGGCGCCCATTGGCTCCCTTGTTGGAGCACCCCTCCTGGCGCTCAAGACGGCAACAAGTGGCCGGCCGTATAAACGCCCGGAGAGACACTTCCTATCCCCTCGCCAGCCACCGGTCCAAAGAACGGCCCGTCCCGGGCGCGGCGAGTGCATGCAGCATTAATGGACGCCACCGGCTGGCGAAGCGATAAGGCAGCCGCCTACCACCGCCGCAGTTACGGGCGGCAAGGGGGCCTAATCGCTTGGGCCGTCTTCAACAGGAGCCGTCAGGCACGCGGAACGCTCAAAGAAGCAATTAGGGGGCGAGAGAAATGTGCCCCACCGTCGTAGACCAAGCTGGCGTTTAACAAAGCCAGCTGACGTGCCAGGTACAGAATCAACACCTAATTAGCTTTGAAGTGAAAATTAGCCGCACGTGCCCTGCGATACTGAGCGACCACGGAGTGAAAACACTGTTGCCGAGCTCGGCCATCGTGGGCGAACATTTCCCGCGCTGATGCTAAGTAAACCTACCTGCCGTCTCTACAAAAACAAGTGAGTGATGAAGGCCATCTCTTTGCCCAAAGTTCAAAAGATATGCTACCATTTTTACGCGTAGGACGAGTGAAGAATCTGCAGCCAGAAAAGAAATTAAGTTAAAGAGACAGAGATGCATTAATGTCGCGAAAGATACATGAGAATAAAGTGCTCGAGAGAGTTCCCCATTCATAAATTTGAAACATGACGCCGACCTTCTTCAGTAAAGCTAACGGCAATATAGTGCCTGCCAGCCCAACTTTCTCGCCAGAAAAAATTTCTAGGTAGCGCACAATGTAAGCCAAGTTCTCTGCAAAATTGCTGCATAAAACCTCCCTCTACAGCATGAACATATAGCGCAAGATAAATATAAAAGAAAATAATCACCACGAATTAATAACATAACATCGTCAGGTAAATCACACTGGAGGCACGTTTCGCATTGATAAACGCTACTGGGCGCACTCGTCTCGGTGAAAAAGCACGATGAAACTGGTTCTAAGAAGGCTAAGAAACACAGCATGGCGCACGCGGTGTTCAAACGAGGTAACATTACCAAGACGAAGGCAAACAGCAATAAATCTCCTAACCCCCTGCCTCCATCGCCTAATTATACTCACCGTCTTTGGAACTTGATTCTAATATAACTCAAAAGTTTATTGAATCACCGGCATCGTTCCGACGCAGCTGGTGAGATCAACAACAACCCTTCGAATACAAGGAAGCCGTTATTTATTCGCTATATCTCACATTTTATTCGTTATATCTCACAAATTAGTGCTATTGCACGATTTCGGAAGAGAAGCTTCATAAACTTAAGATGCATAAACAATTATGATAGAGTAAAATTAAAAGTCTTATTAAGCATTAAGTTTCACATGACATTCACATGAAACAGAGCGCGATAGCGCAGATATGGCAACTTCTTTAAATGGTAATTGTAGAGAAGCTCTGTAAATGCAATTTCAGGCTTGACCACTGAAGCAGATTTTTCTTACTGTGTAACTATATCGAAATCGGACAAAACGTTCTTGGCAATATTTTAACGAACTTCTGCAACATGACTGGAACTGAATGGTCAACATGGCCCAAATTTCAATGTAACAGTATTAATGAAATTTCAATGTAAAGTATTACTTATTCTGTGCCTGAGACGTACTCTTCCCTCTGACGCCCTCCTCCTCTCTCTAACATAAAAAAAAAAAAGTGGTCATGCTACATTACTCTCGGGTGTTCGTGCCACCTGTAAGTGTATCCGGTTACTCCTTCCCATATGCTATAAACGCGAGAAAGAAAAGCAACATGCGTGAACAGGCTTCCTTGCCCCGATAATCTTCATGATCGATAAATGACCGCCATGACTACGCATTTCCTCAAAACTTCCATTCTAACTGAACAGGATAAGTTCCGAGAAAGAACCGCTGGTCATCGTAAGGTCAGACGCAGACCAGGCGCTTCCTCTCGTTGAGTCACTAGCCGCTCGCAGAGGCACCATGTCCTCTCTTCGCCCCCGCATGCATTATACAACATTGCTGTCGCTTACGCACAAGCCCTGCAGCGGTGGATGGGGTTGCGACGCTGCGAAATATCTGGGGGACGCCACACTTGTCAAGCACACTCAGAAGAAACCCTATTCGCGGAACATTTTTGTTTGCAAGAGCTGCTTGTCATTCATCGACCGCATTAGCTAATAATGTGCTCACTGGCCCTATTGGCTGGTACTTTTTCTTACGAAGCGCTCTATCCCGCAAGAAGTGCTTCATGAATACGGGCCCAATTTCTCAGCCGGGCGCTTTGCTTATCCACTCATTAAAAGAGGGAGCGTTACGTAAGAGGAGAAATCTTACGGTGGAAAAGATGCCAAACCACGTGGAAAAAATTTCCGGACAGGAAAGAGTGCCCGGTAGTTTCTCCGCATGGTTTCGCGTCGTTTCCACCGTAAGAAGTACAT